>NW_021319853.1:454771-466942 GCF_001605985.2 Dendrobium catenatum | reverse complement strand
ATATATTATGATAGGAAATTGGAATATAGGTTCCCTTATAGAAAAATTAATGAAATTAATAGATATTATGATTTATAGGAAGATAAATATTTTGTGCATTCAAGAAACTAAATGAGTTGGAGAAAAGGCTAAGGAGATTGATAGTTTAGATTTTAAAATATGGTATTCGGGTGTTCTACTAAAAAAGGTGTATATGTGATTATAGATAAGAGTTTGAAAGATAATGTTATAAAAATTAATATAATTGGAGATAAATTATAGTTTTAAAGATTATTATTGATACTAAGATTGTTAATATTATAAGTGTTTATGCTCCTGAAGTAGGTTTGGATATGAGTTCAAAAATTAAAATTTTAAATGACTTGGAAGAATTAAAACAAAAGATACCTTTTGAAAAAAGAGTTTTTATTAGTGGAGATTTAAATGGACATGTTGGTAGAGAGGTAGATTTTAAAAGCATTCATGGTGGCCATAGGTTTGGAATGACAAATGAAGGTGGTAAGACATTATTAAATGTTTTTCTAGCTTATGATTTTTTAATTGCTAATATTTTATTTAAGAAAATAGATGAATATATCATCACTTATAAAAATGAATATAGTAAAAATCAAATTGATTTTTTTTTAAGAAAATTATATCCTTTAAATTGCAAAGATTGTAAAATTATTTCGAGTAAAAATTTATGTACCCAACATCAATTATTAGTTTTGAACTTCAAAATAAAGGGACAAAAAATAAAAAATAAAGTAAAATGATATTCTAAGATTAGATGGGAGCATTTAAAAAATATTAACAAAAATATTTTTAAGAGTAAGATTTTAAATCTTAAAATTTTGTCTGTGCATAAGGATGTTAATATTATGAGGGAAAAAGTGACCAGGATATTAAGAATATTGTAAAAGATGTGCTTGAAGTATCAAAGAGAAAAGCTCCTAATAGTAAAAATAGTTGGTGGTAGAATCCAAATGTGCAAGAAAAGATAAAAATTAGAAGATTTGTTATAAAAATTGATTTAGATGTAAAAATTCTAATAATTGAAAAAAAATATAAATAAGCATGTAAGGAATCTAAGAAAGCAATATGCGGTGCAAAAATCTTAGCTTTTAATTATTTATATAAGAGATTAGATACTAAGGAGAGAGAAAGATATATGTATAAGTTAGCCAAACAAAGAGATATGAGTAGTAAGCATTTTGTTCAAGTGAAGTGTATTAGGGATGAAGATCAAAAAGTATTTTTCTTAGAAGATGATATTCAACAAAGGTGGATGAGATATTTTACTAAACTTTTTAATGAAGAATGTGAAAATACGATTGACTTTAATAACGTTACCATCCTAAATAAAAATAAAGAATTATATTTCTATCGACATATTAGTAAAGCCGAAGTTAGAAAAGCTTTAAAGAAAATGAAGTGTGGAAAAGCTATTGGGCCTAATTATATTCCAATAGAGGTGTAAAAATGCTTAAAAGATGAAGGAATTTCTTGGCTTACTAAACTTTTTATACTATTTTAAAAACTAAAAAGATGTCAAATGAGTGGAGAATGAGTGTGCTAATTCTTATTTTTAAGAATAAAGGTAATGCACAAAATGTGCAAATTACAGAGGAATTAAATTAATGTGTTATACTTTAAAACTATGGGAGCGAGTTATGGAGTGTAGGTTGCGGCGTGATACTAATGTTTCTCAAAATCAATTTGGATTCATGCCGGGTAGATCTACTATGGAAGACATACATTTATTTAGAGGTTTGATGGAGAAATATAGAGAGAATAAGGAGGATCTACATATGATATTTATTAATTTAGATAAAATATATGATAAAGTTTCAAAAGAAGTGCTATGGAGAGTTATTGAAAAGAAAGGAGTTAATAATGCTTATATTCAAATCATTAAAGATATGTATGCAAGAACTATTACTTGTATTCAGACACAAGGTGGTTTGACCAAGTATTTTCTTATTTAGGTTGGATTACATCAAGGATCAGCCTTAAGCCCATATATTTTTGCTTTAGTCATGGATGTTCTCACTAGACATTTGCAAGAGGATGTACCTTGGTGTATGTTTTTTGCTAATGATATTCTTCTTGTTGATAAGACTAGAGAGAGAGTTGAAGGTAGACTTGACATATAGAAGTCAATCTTAGAGTCTAAAGGCTTTCTCTTGAGTAAATCTAAAATTGAATATATGGAGTGTAATTTTAGTAGTAAAAGACCTAGTGATGGGATTGTGACTTTAGGCGATCAAGTCATTAATAAGAGTACACATTTTAGATATCTTGAATCTATTGTTTCGAGTGACTGTGAAATAGATGGGTGTGACAACCGGTTCATCCTGCCGGTTCAACTGAACCGGCCGGCTCACCCAACTAATACCGCAAACATGAGAGGGTTTGCGGATAGCCAGCATTCACGAAAAAGACAAGGGCGAGTGGCGGTTTCGTGCGTGAGAGCGAGGTAGGTTTCTTTTCTCCAATTTTAGCAAATGATTATCTTTTCGGATAGGAAATAACGATTCATTTTCATTCTTATAGTTATCATAGTGTTATTTTTGGAGAGATTTGAAGAACGAGAGAAACGAACGAGGAAAGAAAAGGAAAAAGGTTTGTTAGATTTTCTTACGGATTTTTGTATAAATTTTCTTCTTTTCTTCGTTTAAAGTGAACAATATGCTTCTTGAAGGTAAAAGAAGAGATTTGAAGCAAAGAGAGAGAATTTTGGAAAAGGAAGAAGGATTTTTGGGAGATTTGGAAAATCCCATTGTAAGAAATTTCTGTCATGAAACTATTCTTGAAATTTATTTGATAAAGCAAATTCATGAAAACTTTATTGCTTGATGTTAGAGATTTGGAGAGAGGTTCGAGGTAACACCCTTCGCCGAAGGCCTGAAAAGTTTAAAGTGGGTAATTATAATTATGAAATTCAAATTTTAGTATTATTATTCTGCTTTCAAAGTTTTAATTTAAAGACTACAATGTACAAAATGTTGAAAGATTAAATACCAAAATAATTATAAGTATTATTCCAATAAGAAACAAACGAATTGAATTACATATGAATGAAAAGAAAATACATGTATGTATTAAAGAAATATTGAAAAGAAAAGACATGAAATTGAATAGAAATGTTATGGTAAATGTAAAAGAAAGGAAAAGGATATATATATGAATATTTCAGGAGTTCACCCCCTTATGGTACTGGCTGGGGACGCCGTACTCGTGCACATAAAAAACGAAAAGGAAAAGGTAATGGAAAAGAAAAAAAATGAAAAAGGATGTACTTTTGAGTACATTGAGACGGTGCTCCTGTATGAATTAAATGGGAAAAGGAAATAATCAAGATAGCTTTAAATGTTTTAAAGCAAAATGATCGAATATGTATTAATTATCGAAATAAATGGAAAAAGTTGAATGAATGGTTAAATAAATGTTGAAGATTATAAGAGTATTGAAAATAAGAACATTTATTTTAATTGTTCAAATATTTACCCACTGAGTTTACTTAGTAAACTCAACCCACGAGTTTAAATGTTTCAGGTAAGTTCTTAAAGAAGAAATGACTGAAAGAGAAGAACATGTTTACAAAAGACGACGTGCAGATATCAATAGGTAATTTATATTTTGTGTTTAGTGGCTCTTTAGCAAATGAAGTAGTATAATGTTTAAGAAATTTTATCGTCCGACTTTTCGTACTCGCCTCGTTAGATCGAGCATCCGGGCCGAGTCGTGACAATGGGGATATTATCAGCAGAATTCAAGTTGGATGGTTGAAGTGGAGGAATGCATCGGGCTTGTTGTGTGATAGAAAAATCCTCAAACTTAAGGAAAAATTCTATAAGATGGTGGTGAGACCTGAAATGTTTTATGGTGCCGGATATTGATCATTAAAAGAGAAGCATAATACTAAATTAAGTGTTGCAGAGATGAGGATGCTCTAGTGGATGAGTGACTTTACCCTTAGAGATAGGATATGAAATGAGCATATACGTGAAAAAGTTAGAGTAGCGCCAATGGAAGATAAGATTAGAGAGAGTCGCCTTAGATGGTTTGGTCACATAAACGGCAGCCTTCCGATGACCCGTTTAGGAAAGTAGAGGTATTAGATTTGACATTTGTTAAGAAAGAAAGAGGTAGACCTAAAAAGACTTGGTTAGAAAATATTAGAAGTGATATTTCTTGTTATATTTAAACAAGAATTTGACTTTTAACATGACACAATGGAGAAAAAAAATTCATGTATCTAACCCCACGTAATGGGACAAAAGCTTGATGTTGTTGTTGTTGTTGTTGAAGTGCATTTTTAGATATTTGATAGGAAGTTGATATCCAATAAATAACATGTCATTTGATCATAGTGGATATTCTAATGCTGATTTTATAGGAAAGTTGATAGAAAAAGTATATCTAGAGCATGTAGATTCATAAGACATTCCAAGTCTCATGTTCAAGAAGAAAATAAAATTTAGTAGCTATCTCCACCGCTAAAGCAGAACATATAGCAGCATGTAGCTCTATTGTTCAAGTCTTATGGCTCAAGCAATAGCCACTTGATTTTAGAATTTTTGTTGAGAAAACACCTGTTATGTGTGACAAAACTAGCATCATATGTATAACAAAAAGTATTCAATATTGTAAAACTAAGCACATTGACACTTGCCATCACTTTATCCAAGATCATGTATCCAAGGGTGACATAGAAACTCATTTCATTGCCATAAAAATCAATTTGTGGACATATTCATGAAACCAATTATCATAGCAGGTTTAGTATCCTAAGAATTAAATTGGGTGTTATAGATGTAGCAACTTAATTTAATTCATGAAGTTGTCTTCCCATTAGCTTGATTAATTATTTGTTTTATTCTCACCCATTTTGTTTGTTTATGTTCCCTAGTTTGTTGCTTTCTCGAGATGTTGTTGTCTTAAAAGGAAAATCTTCAGGATGTTACAAAGTGAATTTGCAAATGAAGGATGGCAAAAGAACCAAATTATGCAATCATAAAATTCTCATACGATTGACCAAATTAGCTATTAAAAAATGCATTGAACAACCGTGTACATCAAATCAATCATATTATATGACCCACATTGAACCATATGATTGGTCTTTCAATTAAACTGTCTATTTTCTAGCCATTGGGACAATCAATGTGATGAACTTATCATACATTACACTCAATATCCTATTATATAATATATACCGTCTTGTATGATCACAGATCGTAGAATGCTTAAAAATAACCCTACCAGCCACTAATTCACTCACATTCCTTCTTCCAATCCTTGAGAGCTTATGAATGAGTTGAGATCAAGAGGCATTGAATCACCAGCATGTCTTCAACAATCACTATTTCAGGGATGTCTATGATGCAATGGCATGTGAGCATTATAGAAGATCCTCAATCAATGATTCTAAACAAGTATTACAAGAATGTCTTTCTTACTCCATCTATGATCTCTTTTTTAGTGCTACACTCCAGATCCTATTTTTCAGGAGCTCATTCAAATCACTCAGAATTACTCTTTGAATTTTTCTCCAACCTTATAACCAATGCCAAGCATACCTTTATGTGATCAATTCTATATCAATGATAAGTTGATATCCCTGATCAAGGATTGCACGACTAACTTCATATATCTAATTCTGGTGTTCATTCACACACTATCACTACCAAAGCCACTTATGATTGATCAAACATCAATCAAGTTTTGTGAAACTCACCTTTGACTCATCATCAACCCCTAATTATTAGTCTCACACAAAATGCTCAAGTTATTCAATATATTCTTTACCGATTCTCAGATCGGATGATTATATCAATATCAACCCACTTCTCTCCATTAGTAACTTATTACTGCATTACTCGGACCAAATTCAATGCCACTATTATCTTCATCCAATACGTTAGAAAACTTAACTCTTTGCAACCTAAAAGTTAAGTGATCTTAAAATCTTGTTTTTAGTGGTGTGACCGCACATGCCCTGCAACTTAAGACAATTTATGCTATCCCAAACAGCATAATCTTATTCTTGCTTCTTTCATCAATCACTCATTGCATATCCTCCTTAATGAAACAATTCGTGTCTTCGATATTGACGACAATGATAATGAAAAAAGTGAAGAAGATGCAGCATCTCCTATACCACCTCCACCCCAAGCTCCTCCAGCTTATCAAGCTTATACAAACCCTCAAGATGCTTGGAATAGCTATTTGTCCGGCCTCAAGCACAAAATAGAAGATCAAATTGAGCAAGAAATTGCGAAATTGCAGCAGCAACAAAATGAAGAGAGATGGCAACAATAGCAGAAGCAACACGCTTAGGATAAAGCTTGGATCTATAGCAAATTTATTCAATTGAAAAACTTAATGCAAAATCCTTCAGATCCCAAGCAAGGCAACTCAGACATAATAATAGTCTATTTGTTTTTGCTTATATTTGAATTTTTTTATATCTGTACATCTCTCCTTTTTATGTGTCAAAGGAGAAGTTAGAAGTTTGGTTGTAAACTTTTTTTTTAGCACTTTGTAGTAATGTTTAAGTGTTTGTACAGCTTGTTATTAAAATTCAAATTGTGAGTTGTGTCAATTCAAATTTTTTTGCTTAATATATGCTAGATTTTTTTTAACATACATTAGGCACTATAATTTTATGTACTCACATAATCTTACACTCAATGCATATAAAAGAGAAATATAAGAAGGCTCATAGTTTAAGACGATGAAAATATGTTTAACACTACTTAACTCCAAAATCTCGAGTATATGATTAAAATATGTTTACCACCATTAAAAAGAAAAAACCTAAATAGCATTAAAATGTTTTCATAATTACAAACATAATTTGATTTGAACTAGCAATATTTAATATAAAGTTGTACAGCTTTATGCACTAGCATTTATAGTACAAATTGGGAAGAGAAAATTCAAATACAAAGATGCCAAGAATAACATACAGAACTCAAGCAAAGCTCATAGTTTAAGATGATTAACCTAGTCCGTGATCCAACTCAAGATAGCTTACAAGTCGAGACATTCAAGCTAGTTCAAAGAATTAAAGGCATGAGCTTCAACATCTAAAATGTTTTTTTAGTCGTATATTTGCATGTCTTTGAGGTATATACATTGCTAAGATAACTAGCATGCACACGTATAGAATAGAAATAAATACAATAAAAAGAAAACCAATCAAAATTGATCGTATCGTACAAGCAAGAATTGTACTGCACAATTACCTAGAACTCAAATTCAGAAAATTTATAATACGATCTAGTTCTCTTTTAAAACATATATGAATAACTTTTATTAAGATAAAGAAATTTGTAATTAATCAAGTTAATTCAAAATTTAAACAAATCATAATGGACGAAGGACATGATATTATACAATCAACATAATTATCCCTATCTAACTGATAGTTTAAGTTGTCTTAATTATGTCAGTTTAAATTTTGAATTGTTCATACTGAACAACGTATATCATACTATATAATAGGTTTTCTGAATGGATTTAATTAATCAGCTTAATTTATGGAATAATTTGATACAAATCAAGTTTAGTCATCACACACTGTGATGTAGGGTTAATAAGATCTTATTGGTTAAGACAACTTGATAGGTATTCCTTTAAGGTTGTTATGGAATGCTTCTAAGTTGATCATCCCTAAGTTCATGCTCTGGCGGGGTTTGTTGCCTAATAGTTAAACTTTATAGTTAGTCTTGTAGAGTTGGAAATATATTCTAAGAAGATTGGATTTTTCTTTTCTAGATGTTTTTCATAATGTAAATTTTCATTTTGTTTCTAGAGAAAGTAATGGAGTGGCAAATGTTTGTTCTCATTATGCCCTCTTAGGAGACTTTTATTGGGATGCTTTTGTTTTTAGTGAACTTCCGTCAAGATTTGATGACTTTATTAGGAAGGATTGTGATAGGATTTCTATCACATAGGTATCGTTGTATCTTCCTTCTTTATGTTTAAATGCAATTTGCATATCTTTAAAAAAAACAATGAAAAATCTTACTTAGAAAAGTTTGACTATAATGAAAATGAAAATTTTTTTCTTAGATTATTCATCGGTAGATAAAGCCTATAGGTTTTCAATAAAAGATCCTTAGTTATAGAGGAATCTACCCAGGTGATCTTTGATGAATCAAATAGATCTACTGAGACTACGATAGATGATAAGACTGAAATAACATGTGGAATAGAAAATGTTGATCTAGAAACTAATGCACCTCTTTTACCAAGAGAATGGTAGTGCTCTTCTAGTCAGCCTAGAGAGCTCATTTTAGGAGATCCATCTATAGGTGTTAGAACAATGCAAGGCCTTAGGAAAGAGGTTAGCCATACTGCATCCATTTCAATAATAGAACCAACTAGTGTAGATTAAACCTTAAGTGACGAATTATGATGTGGTCATGCAAGAAGAGCTTAATCAATTCATTAGAAATGATGTTTGGGAGCTGGTTAATAAACCAATTGATCAGAGTATAGTTGGTGCCAAATAAATTTTTAAGAATAAGTTGAATGACTATGTATCAGTAGTAAAAAATAAAGCAAGATTAGTGGCTATGGGATATAATCAAGTAGAGTGTATTGATTTTAAGGAGACTTTTGCCCCAATAGCTAGGTTAGAGGCAATAAGAGTTTTATTAGCATTTGCATGTTTTAGATGTTTTAAGTTATATCAAATGGATGTTAAAAATATTTTTTTTTTAAATGGTGTCATAAAAAAAGATGTTTATGTAGAGCAACCCTCAGACTTTGAAAGTTCTTCATTTCTCCATCATATTTATAAACTTAAGAAAGCACTGTATAGATTAAAGCAAGCACCTAAGACATAGTACGATATGCTCAGGCAACTTTCTATTAGAGAAATCATTTATTAAGAGTAGTGTAGATACCACCTTATTTCTTAAAAAAGTTGAAAATGATATACTTATAGTACAAATTTAAGTTAATGATATACTCTTTTGATTTACAAAAGATAAATTTATGCAATGAATTTTCTATCACTAAGAGTAAGGAGTTTGAAATAAGTGTGATGGGTGAGTTGACTTATTTCTTGGGTTTAGGAAACAAAGAGAAGATGGAACATTTCTTAGTCAAATAAAATATATTAAAAAAATTAAAGAAATTCGATATAGCAGGTAATAAGAGCATGAATATACTGATAAGTACGACCACTCAGTTAGACAATGATATAAATGGTAAATCCATTAACCAAAAGAAACATAGAGGGATTATAGGATCAATACTCTATCTAACTACTAGTAGATCAGACATCATGTTTAATATTTGTTTATATGCTAGGTTTCAAGCATGAATATAATGTTGTTGAGAGAATTCTAAGATATATGATAGACACGCAAAACTTAGGCATCTGGTATCCTAGGCATAGCACCACTTTTGACCTTGTAAAATACTCAAATTTGAATTTTGTTGGGTCCACAGTAGATAGTAAAAGCACATCTGGAACTTGTCAATTAATAGGACAGTCTTTAATTTCATGGTTAAGTATAAAACAAAACTTCTTAGCTCTATCCATCGTTGAAATAGAGTATGTAACTATAGAAATCTGTGTTGCCCAAGTCCTATGGTTGAAGAAATAGATTCTTGACTTTGGACTACTTATATGTACAATACATATTATGTGTGACAATACTAGTGCAAATTATGAAGAGGCAAACCGTAGACGCAGCTAAGTTTTATTGATGGGGACATTATTGTTAATTCACATATGGGTTCAAATTTAAAATATTAATAATTAAACACAAATTATGACTAAATACAACGACAAACTAAGCCTTTATCCATTATCATCGTCTATCAGAGAAAGTGGGTGATTTAGCAAAACCATAAGGAATGATCTTGGGCTTACGATGTTAAAGATTCCTTTTTCTGCCATCTTAATGTCCTACACATATTCAAAAAGTCAAAAATCGGGGCGGTTTATTATTCTAATAGAGGAATGACCAGGGTCATTACCTATACTATTCTCTACATAGACAGGGAAGGTGGCCTTACTTTAGTTATATCCTACCCTTTCTATACTATAAGTAGAGGCTAATACCTAGGGAGATCTAATCGTGGCGACTAAACGGGTACATTTAGGCATGTCATACGGTCCCGCTCTGCTTTAATGGAACCAATATACACATCTAAAGCGAGCTTTCTCTAATCTTATCTATCTAAACTGGAGCTTGACTCTCACCTTTTCACGTATGATGTTAAACTTTAAAATTGGTTCACACCATCAAATCTCGTAAATACCTCTAAATTTCTTCTCTAAGAGTGTATAAGAGTGCCATACTCATCCTTGTTGATTTTTGAACTCTTGAAAGACATCCAACTCATCGATCGCTGTACTCTTGTCGCGACACAACTTAGTATTATGCTTCTCCTTTAAAAGGCGTGGACATTTCGGAAACCTTCTATTAAGCCCATAATGGCAGACAATTTTTGAAGTTGTAAGGCCGTCACATAAAGACAAAGATCTTATAAGAGAAGAAATTTTACGCTTGAGCTTTGAGGGGTAATTTCTATCACATAACAAGCCCCGATGCTATTCCTCCACTTCAACCATCCAACTTGAATTCGCTGGAGTAATTAGATATCACCCCATTCTTCTATTTATCACGACATCAACATCTGGAGACGAATTAGATTCATTCAATCAGATATCTAAAACGTTGTACTCTATAATGCTTTGATCGGCCAAAAGTCAAATCCCGCTCTTAACTAATGGTCTATTACTGAACTCAAAATTGCACTCATATATTCCGTTTTAGATCTACTCAGGCGAAAAACCTTTATGACTCTCCAGAACTAGTTGAAACCTCTCATAATCAATGTTAACCTTCAAACTCCTTCTCTAGTCTTATCAACAAGAGAAGTATCATCAGCAAAGCATACACTCAAGGTACAAAGAATCCTCTTGCAAATGTCTAGTAGAAGAACATCCATGACTAAAGACGAAAAAGATATGGGCTTAAGGCTGATCCTTGATGTAATCCAACCGAAATAGGGAAATACTTGATCAAATTCACCTTGTGTTGATATGAACACAAGTAATAGCCCTCCTGCTATATTATCTTTAATGATTTGAATATAAGCATTATTGAACCTTCCTTTCTTTCAGAACTCTCCATAGCACTTTTAATTACAAAATTAATTAAATTAATTAATATATAATTAGTGCATGAATTAATTATCATTTTAAACATTAATTTAAATAACTTAGTAGAATTTAATTAAATTTTTATCATAATTAGGCCTAATTAATATAAAATTCCATGTTAAAATTATGCCGGTCGTAGCTCGGTACTGAGCGTAGCATGAACTCGTGGTAGCGAGAGCGGTACTCGATGGAATGACGGTACCTTCATTGACTGTAAAAAATCAACTAGGTGCTACTCTCGAAGTACTCGGAACTCGGTTATTGCAGCATATAATAAATTGCAATGTGCCAGAATTTTGTAAAATTACTCTTATAAATATAATTTTGTTCACTAACAAGCAGGGTCGAACCCCGCCGGGGGCAGCGCCCCTTGGAACCACGGACAAGACTGATTTATTTTATGGTAACTATCATGTTTATTTATCTATTTGGTAGTACAAATAATTATTATGTCTTTGTTTATTTTTTGCATTATTAAGATTTTAAAGTTAATAATTATTAATTAAATCGTTTGAGGCTTATCGCCTCGCCTCCGCTGATAAAAAAAGGGCACTCCGATTCGACTTTCCCGCCTTTTAAAACCTGATACTAAAAATATGTTATATTATTTATAGGGTGAGGGTATTATATGCAAGCACCTCAAGTAGATTTGAATATGGAGTTCAAAATTAAATTTTTGAACGATCTTAGAATAATAATATAAAAGAAATGACGCTCTTGAAAAGTATTTTTATTAAAGGATACTTTATAAGGACATAATTATAGGTTAATGAGAGAGGTATGATGATAATTTAACAACATTCATGAATGGCTATGTGTTAGGTGTGGCAATGGCAAATGAAGGTGGTAAGACCGTTAACTATATATTTTTTTAGCTTATGATTTTTAATTGTTAATACCTTTATCTTTTTAAGAAAAGAGATGCAGCATTTAATCATCTACTTATTAAATAATGGAGGTAGGTAAGTAAAAGTCTCAGATTAATTATTTCA
>NW_021319853.1:437223-454761 GCF_001605985.2 Dendrobium catenatum | reverse complement strand
GCATATCATCACTTATAAAAATGGATATAGTAAAACTCAGATTAATTATTTTCTTATAAGAAAATTAGATCGTTTAGATTGCAAATATTGTAAAATTATTCCGAGTGAAAATTTGTGTACCTAACATCAATTATTAGTTTTGGACTTTAAGATAAAGAGGCAGAAAATAAAAAAATAAAGTAAAACGATATTCTAGGATTAGATGGGGCATTTAAAAAATATTAATAAAAATATTTTTAAGAGTAAGATTTTGTCTATTCATGAGGATGTTAATGTTATGTGGAAAAAAATGACAAGTCATATTAAGAATATTGCAAAAAATGTACTTAGAGTATCAAAAGAAAAAGCTCCTAATAGTAAAAATAGTTGTTGGTGAAATCAAAAAATGCAAGAAAAGAAAAAAATTAGTTTAGATGTAAAAATTCTGATAATAGAGAAAGATATAAAGAGGCACGTAACGAATCTAAGAAAGCAATATGTGATGCAAAGATCTTAGCTTTTAATGATTTATATAATAAATTAGATACTAAGGAGAGAAAGATATATGTATAAGTTAGCCAAACAAAGAGATAGTAATAATAATTTTGTTCAAGTGAAATGTATTAAGGATGAAGATCAAAAAATAATTTTCTTAGAAGATGATATTCAGCAAAGGTGGATGAGATATTTTGCTAAACTTTTTAATGAAGAATGTGAAAATACGATTGACTGTAGTGACCTTACCACCCTAAATAAAAGATATATGTTTCTATAGCGTATTAATAAAACCGAAGTTAGAGAGACTTCAAAGAAAATGAAGTATGAAAAAGTTGTTGGACCTGATTATATTACAATGGAGGTGTGGAAATGCTTAGGAGGTGAAGGAATTTCTTTGCTTACTAAATTTTTTAATACTGTTTTGAAGACTAAAAAGATGTCAAATGAGTGGAGAATGAGTGTGTTAATTCTTATTTTTAAAAATAACGATAATGCACAAGATTATGCGAATTACAGAGGAATTAAGTTAATGTGTCATACTTTAAAACTATTGGAGCGTAGGTTGCGGCGTGATACTAATGTTTCTCAAAATCAATTTTGATTCATGCTGGGTAGGTCTACTATGGAAGTCATACATTTATTGAGAGGTTTGATGGAAAAATATAGAGAGAATAAAAAGGGTCTAAATATGATATTTATTGATTTAGAAAAATATATGATAAAGTTTCAAGAAAAGTGCTATGGAGAGTTCTTGAAAAGAAAAGAGTTAATAATGCTTATATTAAAATCATTAAAGATATATATGCAAGAACTATTAGTTGTGTTCAGACACAAGATGGTTTCACTAAGTATTTTCCTATTTCGGTTGGATTACATCAAGGATCAGTCTTAAGCCCATATCTTTTTGCTTTAGTCATGGATGTTCTCACTAGACATTTGCAAGAGGATGTACCTTGGTGTATGCTTTTTGTTGATGATATTCTTCTTGTTGATAAGACTAGAAAGGGAGTTGAAGGTAAACTTTAATTATGGAAGTCAACCTTAGAGTCTAAAAATTTTCTCTTATATCTAAAATTGAATATATGGAGTGTAATTTTAGTAGTAATAGACCTAGTGAGGGGATAGTGACTTTGGGCAATCAAGTAATTAATAAGAGTACACATTTTAGATATCTTGGATCTATTGTTCAGAGTGATTGTGAAATAGATGGGAATATTATCATCAAAATTCAAGTTGGATGGTTGAAGTGGAGGAATGCATAGGGCTTGTTGTGTGATAGAAAAATCCTCAAACTTAAGGGAAAATTCTATAAGATGGTGTTGAGACCTGCAATGCTTTATGGTGTCGAATATTGGCCATTAAAAGAGAAGCATAATACTAAATTAAGTGTTGCAGAGATGAGGATGCTCAAGTGGATGAGTGGCTTTACCCTTAGAGATAGGATACGAAATGAGCACATACGTGAAAAGGTTGGAGTAGCACAAGTGGAAGATAAGATTAGAGAGAGTCGCCTTAGATGATTTGATCACATAAAACGGTAGCATTCCGATGACCCGGTTAGGAAAGTAAAGGTATTAGATTTGAGTTTTGTTAAGAAAGGTATAGGTAGACCTAAAAAGACTTAGTTAGAAAATATTAGAAGTGATCTCTCTTTGTTAGATTTAAATGAGAATTTGACTTTTAACAAGACACAATGGAGAAAAAGGATTCATGTAGCCGACCGCACGTAATGGGACAAAGGCTTGATCTTGTTGTTGTTGTTCTTGAAGCACATTTTTAGATATTTGATAGGAAGTTGCTATCCAATAAATAACATGTCATTTGATCATAGTGGATATTCTAATGCTGATTTTATAGGAAAGTTGATAGAAAAAGCATATCTAGAGCATGTAGATTCATAAGACATCCCAAGACTCATGATCAAGAAGAAAATAAAATTTAGTAGCTATCTCCACCGCTGAAGCAGAACATATAGCAGCACGTAGCTCTATTGCTCAAGTCTTATGACTCAAGCAATAGCCACTTGATTTTAGAATTCTTGTTGAGAAAACACCTGTTATGTGTGACAAAACTAGCATCATATGTATAACAAAGAGTATTATACAATATTGCAAAACTAAGCATATTGACACTAGCCATCACTTTATCCAAGATCATGTATCCAAGGGTGACATAGAAACTCATTTCATTGCCATAAAAATCAATTTGTGGACATATTCATGAAACCATTTGTCATAGCAGGTTTAGTATCCTAAGAATTAAATTGGATGTTATAGATGTAGAAACCTAATTTAATTCATGAAGTTGTCTTCCCATTAGCTTGATTAATTATTTGTTTGCTTTTATTTGTTTTATTCTTACCCATTTTTTTTGTTTATGTTCCCTAGTTTGTTTCTCTCGAGATGTCTTAAAAGAAAAATCTTCAGGATGTTACTAAGTGAATTTGCAAACGAAGGATGGCAAAAGAACCAAATTATGCAATCATAAAATTCTCATACGATTGACCAAATTAGTTATTAAAAAATGCATTAAATAACCGTTTACATCAAATCAATCATATTATATGACCAACATTGTAACATATGATTCGTCTTTCAATTAAACTATATATTTTCTAGCCATTGGGACAATCAATGTGATGAACTTATCATACTTTACACTCTATATCCTAATATAATATATACCCTCTTGTATGATCACAGATCCTAGAATGCTTAAAAATAACCCTACCAGCCACTAATTCACTCACATTCCTTCTTCCAATCCTTGAGAGCTTATGAATGAGTTGAGATCAAGAGGCATTGAATCACCAGCATGTATTCAACAACACAATCACAATTTCAGGGATGTCTATGATGCAATGGCCTGCGAGCATTATAGAAGATCCTCAATCAATGATTCAAACCTCCATCTATGATCTCTTTTTCAGTGCTACACTCCAGATCTTATTTTTCAGGAGCTCATTCACATCACTCAGAATTACTCTTTGAATTTTTCTCCAACCTTATCACCAATGCCAAGCATACCTTTATGTGATCAATTGTATATCAATGATAGGTGATATCCCTGATCAGGGTTGCACGACTAACTTCAGATATCTAATTCTAGTGTTCATTCACACACTATCACTACCAAAGCCACTTATGATTGATCAAACATTAATCAAGTTTTGTGAAACTCACCTTTGACTCATCATCAACCCCTAATTATAAGTCTCATACAAAATGCTCAAGTTATTCAATATATGCTTTACCGATTCTCAAAACGGATGATCATATCAATATCATCCCACTTCTCTCCATTAGTAACTTATTACTGCATTACTTGCACCAAATTCAATGCCACTATTATCTTCATCGAATACATTACAAAACTTAACTCTTTGCAACCCAAAAGTTAAGTGATGTCAAAATCTTGTTTTTAGTGGTGTGACCGCATATGCCCTGCAACTTAAAGAAAATTTATGCTATGCCAAACAGCATAGTCTTATTCTTGCTTCCTTCATCAATCACTCATTGCATATCCTCCTTAATGAAACAATTCGTGTCTTCAATATTGACGAGAATGATAATGAAAAAAGTGAAGAAGACGCAGCATCTCCTACACCACCTCCACACCAAGCTCCTCTAGCTTATACAAACCCTCAAGATGCTTGGAATAGCTATTTGTCCAGCCTCAAGCACAAAATAGATGATCAAATTGACCAAGAAATTGAGAAATTGCAGCAGCAACAAAATGAAGAGAGATGGCAACAATAGCAGCAGCAACACATACATAATAGTCTATTTGTCTTTGCTTATATTTGAATTTTTTTATAGCTGTACATCTCTCCTTTTTATGTGTCAAAGGAGAAGTTAGAAGTTTGGTTGTAAACTTTTTTTTTTTTTTCGCACTTTGCAGTAATGTTTAAGTGTTTCTACAGCTTGTTATTAAAATTCAAATTGTGAGTTGTGTCTATTCAAATTTTTTGCTTAATATATGCTAGATTTTTTTTTTTAACATGCATTAGGCACTATAATTTTATGTACTCACATAATCTTACACTCAATGCATATAAAAGAGAAATATAAGAAGGCTCATAGTTTAAGACGATGAAAATATGTTTAACACTATTAAACTCCAAAATCTCAGTATATGATTAAAATATGTTTACCACCATTAAAAAGAAAAAAACCTAACTAGCATTAAAATGTTTTCATAATTACAAACATAATTTGATTTGACCTAGCAATATTTAATATAAAGTTGTACAGCTATATGCACTAGCATTTATAGTACAAATTGGGAAGAGAAAATTCAAATAACAAAGACGCCAAGAATAACATACAGAACTCAAACAAAGCTCATAGTTTAAGATGATTAACCTAGTCTGTGATCCAACTCAAGATAGCTTACAAGTCTAGACATTCATGCTAATTCAGAAGAATTAAAGGCATGAGCTTTAACATCTAAAATGTTTTTTGAGTCGTATATTTGCATGTCTTTGAGGTATATAAATTGCTATGATAAGTAGCACGCACACGTATAGAATAGAAATAAATACAATAAAAAGAAAACCAATAAAAATTGATCAAAATTGATCGTATTGTACAAGCAAGAATTATACTGCACGATTACCTAGAACTCAAATTCAGAAAATTTATAATACGATCTAGTTCTCTTTTAAAACATATATGGATAACTTTTATTGAGATAAGAAATTTGTAATTAATCAAGTTAATTCAAAATGTGAACAAATCATAATGGACGAAGGACATGATATTGTACAATCAACATAATTATCTCCATGTAAGTGATAGTTTAAGTTGTCTTAATTATGGCAGTTTAAATTTTGAATTGTATGAACAATGTATATCATACTATATAATAGGTGTTCTGAATTAATTTAATTAATCAGCTTAATTTTATGGAATAATTTAATACAAATCAAGTTTAGTTTATCACACCGTGATGTAGGGTTAATAAGATCTTATTGGTTAAGACAACTTGATAGGTATTCCTTTAAGGTTGTAATGGAATGCTTCTAAGTTGATCATCCCTAAGGTCATGCTCTGGTGGGGTTTGTAGCCTAATAGTTAAACTTTATAGCTAGTCTTGAAGGGTTGGAAATATATTTTGAAACACAAACTTTTCATCAATAGTATTCAATTTTCTTTCAGTGATTTGATGGTATATTTTAGTAAGATTATTTTCTTCCTTTACTCGATTTTTTTTTATTGATGATTTTATTGAAATTAGGATCCAATATCAACACCCTAAGTTCAAAATCCACCATATAATTTTTAAGCAAAAAATATAGTTTGTGATCACCTTGGAATGAGTTGAGTCAATCTCAAATCAACTTAGAATTCAAGCAAGCTTCAATTGAACTTGGAATTTGGACAAATATTTCCACTATTATTCTAAAGTCAAATCAAATAGTTTAATTAAATAAAACTAATGCAAAACTATTTCATAAATTCTTTCAGGAAAAGAACCCCCAGCTCTCCAAGACTAATAGCTCATGTCAAGAACAAAGAATTCACATGAAAGAACAAAAAGAAGCAACCTAACTCCTAACCATATTCTACAAGACACCTAAGGCTCCGTTTGACGCCACTCTATTTGATAGTCAGCCGAGGAGGCTGACGCCCTCGAAGAAAAGTTATCAAGGTCACCTTGAAAATAGCTACAGAGTTGGCGAAAGAAAGAAATTGGTGGCCAACAATGACCTCAATAGCAAATTCGAAGATAGCAAAAATTTTTACTCTGAGTCAGGTTCCTCAAAGGATAAGAGAAAAGGAACAAGCGAGGCCAATGAATAAGACTGCCGCCTTTTTTTTATCACAAAAACAATGTAATTTTTTTTTAAAAGATGAATGCAAAATGCGCAAACTCATTATTCTCCTCTTTATTGTTATGCATGCATGCATGTTCGAATCATGGATGAGTGACTGATGTATTGCATTTTCAATTGCAGCCTTCCGAGGGAATTCCCAAACTTTTAACTAAGATATTTCTTGTGTGGGTGATTTAGAATTATATCTTCTTAGATGAATATCTCCTTTTGCCAGAGATTGGTTTTCACAGCGCCACCCATCTACACTCTCCCACCTAGAAGGGACTTGCACTTTACGTATTGTAGATTTTGTCGCAAAAGGAAAGGATTCGTGATATGCTTCTTGAAGGATCAAGAAGGGGAGACACATTTCGAGTAGATACAAACTCCTAGACCAAGAGAGAAAAAAAAACAGAAAATTTCTTTCATGCCTGCTGAATACAGCCTTTACATGGTATTTATCGAGTTTTTCTGAACCCAACTAGCAAGGTCTTTTATTAGGGTTGGTTTAAACATTAAATACAAATAATATCTAAAACTCCTTATTTATTAATACATTTATTGCTTGTAAGCTGAACCGGTATGTTTGGTTTATGTTTGTTGAACCAGATGTCTTTCTTCTAAACCGTGGCTGTTGTTTGGATCAGCTGGGTGTTATTTTTTTTTTTTTGTTGGAACGGGGGTATCTACCCGCTGTCACTCCAAATGAAGCGTTTGGCAGCGTAACTAATTCCTCGGCAGAACCTAGCAAGGCCACCCACCGGCATCGGGCTCGCATTTGTGCTACCTCACTGAAGAGGCGAGGCCATAGTAGAGGGGATTCGAACACGGGATGGGGGGTTCCCAACCGTGCTCGCCCACCAAACACCCTAAGCCTCGGTGGGTTCAGCTGGGAGATTTGGGTAGCTGGGTAGAGGGAGCTCGGGCGGCTGAACCGTGGGCTACTGTTTGAATTAGCTAAGCAGCTTGGGGTAGTGATTGACCGGCTGAGCCTGTGGGCCGCACTAAGGTAGGCGGTGGGCAAAAAGAGCAAAGGGGATTAATTCCACTTTAATTACTTATAATAGAAAACTAAAATTTGGAAGGAATTAGGAAAGTTTATTTAGGGGAAGAGGACTGATTTAAATTCAGATTTGAGAAGGAATTGAGAAAGGTTTATTTAGAAAATAGGGCTGATTTCAATTCAGATTTGAAAGGAAATTAGAAAAGTTTTATTTATGAAAACAGGATTGACTTGAATTTAAATTTGGGAGGAAAGTAGGAATGTTTATAATAGGGTTAATTGTGTTGTTTTATTTTCATTATGGGATTTTTTTTTTTTTTTTTTATATATAGTTCTCTTTGGAGTTGTTCCTAGCAGAGCCTAGGGTTTGTGGAGAGTCGATTTACCTCTCAAATAGTAGATCAATTTGTATATTGGTTTGTTGTGCTAATATTAAAAGACATTAGCACATAATTTCATTCTCTCCTTGGTTTCTGCTACATTTTCTCTTCGTTATTGTTGTTTATTTGCTATGTGGAGTTTAGATTCTTATCAAATTGGTGTCAAAGCACCTTTGTTGGGACCTATAGCGGCTAAGAAGATTGAAGCATTGAAGTAGAGGCTTGATGGGGAAGTTGAAAATCTAAAATCTAAATTTGGAGAGTGAATTTCAGCAATTGAGGGCAGACTTTTGAATCTAAAAGATATGATGAAAATGATGTTAGGGTTTCAAGCCAATACAACAACATCAGAGGCAAGGGCACCATTAACCAGACAAGGAAGTAAGAGAAAAACTAATATAGGGACGATGAGGGAGAATTGGGAGGTGGAAATTTTGAGGGAAGAAGAGGAGATGCCACCTTTGGAGCCACTTCAAAGGAGGTGAAAAGTTGAAGCTGTGGGATTTTTGATGGAGCTGCAGAGTTTGGAAGGAGAAGAATCTGGGGAGAAGATAGAAGCATCAGACATGATTCAATCACTTCTGTAGCATTATCGAAAGGTGTTCGAACCAGTTCAAGGGTTGCCTCCTTTGCGGGAACACGAGCATGCCATCGTCTTGAAAGAAGGAGCCTCACCTATCAATGTTCGTTCGTACCATTATCTTCAAATCCTGAAGGATGAGATCAAGAGATTAATCATAGAGATGTTGGAGGTAGGGATCACTCAAACCGGTGTCAATTTCTTTTCCAGTTCAATTCTATTAGTCTAGTGCTTCAGCAACAATTTCTTCGTTCCACCTTGAGGACAAAGTGGCTCCTTGAGGAAGTTATGGATCAGCTGAGCCTATGGGCCCCACTATGGTGGGCGGCAGGCATGAAGAGCAAAGGGGATTAATTCCACTTTAATTACTTATCATAGAAAATTAAAATTGAGAGGAAATTAAGAAATTTTATTTAGGGAAAGATGACTGATTTGAATTCAGATTCAAATCTAGGAGGAATTAAGAAAAATTTATTTAGGGAAAGATGTTTGATTTGAATTCAGATTTGTGAGAGAATTAGGAAAATTTTATTTAGCTAGGCGGCATGGGGCAACTAGGCGGAGGGTGTTAGGTGACTAAACCATGGGTTGCTGCGTTCTTTTTTACACTTTGATGATAAACATTCAGTTGTATATCATTGTCTCTTGCTTGCTCTTCCAAATATTTGACCGAATCATTCGTATTGTTCCTGCCTTGTTTTCTTGTCCGATTGAATGTGTTGTTTATTAACATGTGTTGTTTCTTAACAAGTTGCCTTCTAGGGCTAGGCTTTTTGTTCATCAACTCATTTGTCATCAACTTAGATAAAACTTATCATCACGGGGGCACACATCTTCACTAACTGACTGGAAGGAACTCGCACAACTATTCACTGCAAATCTTATCACAAACAGGGGAGCAACCTCCAAAGCTTTTAAGGTAGCACGATTTTCATGTTTTTTGAGACACTCAAAGGGCCTTATGGGTAGTTCATTGGATTCTCCTAGAAGACAAGAGAGAGAGAAGGGATGAGTGAATACAATGGCTGATCTCAATATAGAATTTTCATGCTTTTGAAATATTTTAGAACAAAGAATTGGTTTGTTCTTGAAGGTTCATAGAGTCTTATTAACTTATGTAGGCTGCTCAACTAAGATAACGAGAACCACATTAAGCTCAAATTATTTGTCTTCCTAGGGCCTCAATTCTCCTATAGGTCATTTTCCTAGGGGCCTCAGCTCGCCATCAGGGAACAATCTTACCATATTAAACTCGACCCTAGGATGAGATCACATAATCTCTGCAACCAAGTAGGTCTACCTCTTTTATTGCTAGTTGGGTTATCATTATAAGTTGAAATTTCTCAGATGATGGTCTCATAACTTGCCTAAGTCAGAAGTTGAAGACTTTGAACTTTGGCAAGTTGTGCTCCTAATCAAGTTGTGCTCCTAATGTTAGTGGAACATTATTCTATTCTAATTATTCTACACACGGTGATACATGACTTCCCCAAGCACTTCAAAAAATTGGACGGGTTCCCCGAGTACAATCGTGAACACTAACGAGTTTTTTAACGTAAGCAATGCCACCCCCCCCCCCCCCCTTTGGGAGGATTTCCCCTTTGGGATGATTTGGGGGGGCAGATGGCTGTTGTTTGGCCTTGGCTATTCGGTTCCTGCTCCCTAGCTTTCCCGATTCCCTTTGCTTTGGTTGTTCGGTTCCTGCTCTCTGGCTTTCCTGGATCACCTTGCTTTGGCTATTCGGTTCCTGCTCCCTGGCTTACCCAGTTCCCCTTGCTTTGGCTGTTCGGTTGCAGTTGTTGTCCCTTTGCTTTACACTGTTCTAGTTGGCTGTTTTGGGCGGCTGCTTGGGTATCTTTTGAGCTCCTTTTCGCTATTTTGGTTGGTTGTTTTGGGTGGCTATTTGGTGTCTTTTGGGCTTCTTTTTGTCTATTTATAGTGATGTTTTGTGACTGTTTTAGAAGAATGTTATGTGATTATTTTTGGAGTAAAAAAAAACCGAGGGTTTTCTCTAGCTTGCGAACTAGCTTCTTTTTCCCTTCCCCTCTATAACTTCGTCTTGGACTTATATCTATTTCTTCTATCCATGGTTTACACCCCCACTGTATCTTTCTTCTTAAACTACAAAAGGTTTTAAGGTGTTGTGTCCTTTTATTTGAAGTTGTAAGGTGTGGTCGTGTTTATTTAAGTTATTTGGAAAGGAAGCGATTATTTGCATACCTAGTAGGCTTCTCGTTATTTTTTATGCATCAATTTGGTATCAGAGATTATTTGCATACCTAAACACTGTCGTTACCAGGTCCCAAGTCTTGGATGAAAAAAGTGGAGGGTTGCGTTAGGTAGTCGACAACCAACGTAAAACTTGTCGAATAATAATGACATGAATCATTTAAGAAATTGTGTTAATGCTCGAGCGTCCCCTAGAAGCGAGGCGCTGTATGGCCTGAATACAAGACAAGTGTGCAATGGCCGCTACACCGACGCCCGAGTGCAGTGTTAAATAGGCAAGGGTTCCCACATCAAGGACGGATGTGGGCAATGAAGCTAGTCCATGAAACTAAAAATATGAAATTATAATTAGGATAAGAACTTGAAATATAGGTTCCCTTATAGGAAAATTAATCAAATTCATAGATATTATAATTCATATGAAGTTAAATATTTTGTGCATTTAGGAAACTAAATGGGTTAAAGAGAAGGCTAAGGAAATTGATAATTTAGGATTTAATATTTGGTAATCCGGTAGGAGTCATACTAGAAATGGTGTAGGTGTTATTATAGATAAGAGTTTAAAGTATAATGTTATAAAAATTAATAGGATTGGAGATAGAATTATAGCTTTAAACATTATTGTTAATACTAAGATTGTTAATATTATAAGTGCTTATGCTCCTCAAGTAGGTTTGGATAAGAGTTATAAATTAAAGTTTTGAAATGACTTAGAAGAATTAATACAAAGATACCTTTTGAAGAAAGAGTTTTAATTGGAGAATATTTAAATGGACATGTTGGTAGAGAGGTAGATGATTTTAAAAGTATTCATGGTGGCTATGGGTTTAAAACGACAAATGAAAGTGGAAAGATCATATTAGATTTTTATTTAACTTATAATTTTTAATTGCTAATATTTTATTTAAGAAAATGAATGAACATCTGATCACTTATAAAAATGGATATAGTACAACTCAGATTGACTATTTTCTTATAAGAAAATTAGATCGTTTCGATTGCAAAGATTGTAAAGTTATTACGAGTGAAAATTTATGTACCCAACATCGATTATTAGTTTTGAACTTTAAGATAAAGGGATAATAAATAATAAATAAAGTAAAACGATATTCTAGGATTAGATTAGGAGCATTTAAAGAATATTAATAAAAATATTTTTGAGAGTAAGATTTTAATTATTAAGATTTTATTTGTGTATGAGGATGTTAATATTATGTGGGAAAAAGTGGCTAGTAATATTAAGAATATTGCAAAAGATGTGCTTGGAGTATCAAAGGGAATAACTCCTAATAATAAAAGTAGTTTGTGGTGGTATCCAAATGTACAAGAAAATATTAAAATAAGAAAATTTGTTATAAAAATTAGTTTAATTTTAAAAATTTTGATAATTGGGAAAGATATAAAGATGCTCGTAAGGAATCTAAAAAAATAATATGCGATGCAAAGACCATAGCT
This sequence comes from Dendrobium catenatum, assembly GCF_001605985.2. Lineage (NCBI taxonomy): Eukaryota > Viridiplantae > Streptophyta > Magnoliopsida > Asparagales > Orchidaceae > Dendrobium > Dendrobium catenatum. The sequence goes on along the minus strand of NW_021319853.1, from coordinate 442,819 downwards.
TTTAGTGATTTATATAATAGATTAGATACTAAGGATGGAGAAGAATATATGTATAAGTTAGTCAAACAAAGAGATAGGAGTAGTAAGGATTTAGTTCAAGTGAATTGTATTAAGGATGTAGATCAAAAAAATACTTTTCTTAGAAGATGATATTCAACAAAAGGTGGATGAGATATTTTGCTAAACTTTTTAATGAAGATTGTGAAAATAAGATTGCCTGTAGTGACCTTAGCATCCTAAATGAAAATAAAGATTTTTATTTTTATCGGCGTATTAATAAAACCGAAGTTAGAGAGGCTTTAAAAAAAATGAAGGGTGGAAATGCTAATGGACCTAATGATATTCTAATAGAGATGTGGAAATGCTGAGGAGATGAAGGAATTTTTTGGCTTACTAAACTTTTTAATACTATTTTGAAAACTAAAAAGATGCCCGATGAGAGGATAATGAGTGTCTTAATTCCTCTTTTTAAGAATAAAGGTGACGCACAAGATTGTGCGAATTATAGAGGAATTAAGTTAATGTGTCATACTTTAAAACTATGGGAGCGAGTTATGGAACATAGGTTGCGACGTAATACTAATGTTTCTCAAAATCAATTTGGATTCATGTGGGGTAGGTCGGTTATGGAAGCCATACATTTATTAAGAGGTTTGATGGAAAAATATGGAGAAAATAAGGATGATCTACATATGATATTTATTGATTTAGAAAAAAGCATATGATAAAGTTCCAAGAGAAGTGCTATGAAGAGTTCTTGAAAAGAAAGGAGTTAATAACGCTTATATTCAAATCATTAAAGATATGTATGTAGGAGCTATTACTTGTGTTCAAACACAAGGTGGTTTGACCAAGTATTTTCCTATTTCGGTTGGGTTACATTAAGGATCAGCCTTAAGCCCATATCTTTTTACTTTAGTCATGAATGTTCTCACTAGACATTTAGGATGTACCTTGGCATATGTTTTTTGCTTATGATATTCTTCTTATTGATAAGACTAGAGAGGGAGTTGAAGGTAAACATGAATTATGGAGGTCAACCTTAGAGTCTAAAGGTTTTCGCTTAAGTAGATTTAAAACACAATATATGGAGTATAATTTTAGTATTAATACACCTAGTGAGGGGATTGTGACTTTGGGCGATCAAGTCATTAATAAGAGTACACGTTTTAGATATCTTAAATCTATTGTTCAGAGTGATGATGAAATAGATGGGGATATTATCAGCAGAATTCAAGTTGGATGGTTGAAGTGGAGGAATGCATCAGGCTTGTTGTGTGATAGAAAAGTACCCCTCAAGCTCAAGGGAAAAATCTATAAGATGGTGTTGACGCCTGCAATGCTTTATGGTGCTGAATGTTGGCCATTAAAAGAGAAGCGTAATAGTAAGTTAAGTGTGATAGAGATGAGGATGCTCAGGTGGATGAGTGGCTTTACCCTTAGAGATAGGATACGAAATGAGCATATACGTGAAAAGGTTGGAGTAGCTCAGTAGAAGATAAGATTAGAGAGAATCGCCTTAGATGGTTTGGTCACATAAAACGGCGACCTTCCGATGACCTGGTTAGGAGAGTAGAAGTATTAGATTTGACTTATGTTAAGAAAGATAGATGTAGGCCTAAAAAGACTTGGTTAGAAAATATTATGAATGACCTTTCTTTAATAGATTTAAATGAGAATTTGACTTTTAATAGGATAGAATGGAGAAAAAGAATTCATGTAGCCGACCCCACGAAGTAGGATAAAGGCTTGATGTTGTTGTTGTTGTTGTAATTTGGTATAAGAAACTTAGGTTTTTATGAGTCTTTTTTCTTTCTAAATAAAATGGACATTCCAACAAACAGATGGGTCCCGTCCCAAGGAAGTTCTACCGATCCAATCCATAACAAGCTTTACAAAATTCAGGAGAAAATAAATTTGTGTGCAGAAAGATATGAGAAGAAAAATAGACTGCTTCTAGCCGAGTTTAATCAAGAAAAGGTGATGATCGAAAAGAAGAATGCTGCTTTGATTCGGGAGTTGGATATGGCTCAATCTGCGCTTGATGGATGTTTTAAAGCTATCTCATCGGGAGATTAAAATTCTCTCCCATGGGAGAAATGATGTAAGCCCCCCCCCCCCCCCCGGGCGGATGGCTACTGTTTGGCCTTGGTTGTTTAGTTCCTGCTCCATGGCTTTCCTGGTTCCCCTTACTTTGGTTGTTCGGTTCCTGCTCCCTAGCTTTCCTAGTTCCCCTTTGGTTGTTCGATTGTTGTTGTTGTCCCTTGGCTTTCCCCTATTCTTGTTGGTTGTTTTGTGCGATTGCTTGGGTGTCTTTTGAGCTCCTTTCTCTTATTTTGGTTGGTTGTTTTGGGCAGCTGTTTAGGTGTCTTTTGGGCTTCTTTTTCTCTATTTATAGTGATATTTGGTGACTGTTTTAGAAGAATGTTATGTGTAAATTTTTCGAGTAAAAAAAATCTAAGGGTTTTCTCTAGCTTGTGAGCTAGCTTCTTTTCCCCTTCCCCTCTATGACTTCGTCTTGAACTTATATATATTTCTTCTATCTATGGTTTACACCCCATTGTATTTTTCTTCTTAAACTATAAAAGATTGTAAGGTGTTGTGTCCTTTTATTTGAAGTTGTAAGGTCTAGTCATGTTTATTTACGTTATTTTGAAAGGAAGTGATTATTGGCATACCTAGTAGGCTTCTCGTTTTTTTGGTTGTATCATTTCTCAAGTACCTCATGAATGACTCGCTAGCAAAAAAGGAACTTAGGAGAAATATTTGTATCAATGTGCCAAATAAAATATACTAATATATTAATTTATCTTATGAATAACAAATCATTCAAGTCATATGTGCTCCAAGTCCTAGACACTGAGCTAATTTCAAAAAAAAAACTTTTCTTGTGGCTTAGGTAGCAGGCCCTTAATTGCATCAAGTAACCCATTACAATGATCTTTAATTCTCGTCTTAGAAACTTGATAGTCACATGATAAGTATAGACGGCCACCTTGAAAGTGTGCAACAATGGTCACCCGAAGATGACATTATATGTGGCGGGTGCATCCATCACAATGAAGTCGGCCATTGTCGTGTACTGGGATTTTCCCTCGCCCTGGGTGATGTGTAAGCCAATCATCCCTTCAATATCTCATCACATTCTTGAGAAGTAATAGAATAGATCTATAATGGGGATGAGATGAGAAGCAGATAAGTTCAATTTCTTGAAAACATTAAAAAATTAAGTTGGCTAAGCTTTCCATGTTCATCAATATACTAATAATATGATAGTTAGCAATTAAAGTAGTGATCACCATAGCATCATTAAAAGGACGGTCACTCGCTAGCTTATCCTCTTCAATTAAAGTCACTGGGCCTACTCCAGCCACAAACATCCTGAGCATAGTTCCCAAGTTGACCTCTCTCGATCGAGGTCGCTAAAGACTAGCTTACCGAGATAATTCAACTCCATCTCCTCTAAAGATAGTGAGTACCACCCTGATTATATGAATGGCCTGGATTGAAACTAGCTTGTTCCCTTGGAGAAATTATTCTATGCAGAGTCCAAACGGGAAAAACTATCCTAACTATGCTTTGGCCCTCTATGGGGAGAAAATATTCTTTGTGGAGTCAGCATACATCCAGACTCCAATAAAATGCTGGCACGTAGATATTTAATATTTATATTATTTTTTTACGACCCGATAGCCCAACCTGGTCGAGACTCTTTTTAACTTTTTAAAAAAAAATTGAGATTGATCGTGCCTCTTAAACAAATCTCGACGGTGAGCAATAAAAGAGGACTAAGCAAAATTATAATAATTCTCAGCATTGATGTGGTTGTTGGCAAGTTTCAGTAACTTCGCTAAAGTTCTTGACTATTGCAAGTCAAGTGCATACCTGAATAAGCCCTGCCTAAAGACTTGGGTTAGAGCAGCTTGGGCAACTGTCGGTTCTAGGTTCTTTCACATATATCATCTCCCTCTGGAACTTAATAATGAAGTTTCTCAAGAATTCATGTGGATGCTACCTAATCTTCAAGAAAACCTGTAACTTCTTCAGAGATTTCTAGGCGCTCACAATTTTTGTGATCATCGTCCTTTGAACTTGACAAAGGATGTGATGATGATGCCTAGTGGTAGATGCCAGAACCATCTAAGAGTGGTTGCCTTTAAGGTGATGAAGAACAACGACATTTAATGTGTCTTTGACATCCATCAACGAGGTTATCGATATGCAACAGTCAAGAGGGTCTGATCTTTCCTATTATGACTTTTGGCGGGGTATCTTAAACCTCTTTGGTGGCCTCACTTTTATGATCCCCCTAAAGAACATGTTGGTCAATCTTAATTTCCACCTCCATGCTTGGGTGCGAGAGTGGATTATTCATCAGCAATGCAATAGTGGGTCTCATCTACAGCCAGCATTGAAGCTAACACCATGACACTAATTTACCCTGTTCTAATAACTAAGTTTGAGAATCTTTCTGCCAAGTTCGCCCTTGATATCCCCTCTGGACTCACTCAAATGCCTTTTGGATCATTCTTACGAGTCATTCCTCCATCTCCATCAAATCGCTATGGGCTGTTAAATTTTGGTTGTCCATCAAATACACAATTTGATAGTAAAAGAAATGTGGATGGGCTTTGCGGCTATAAGTAAAGAGCCATATCTGACACAGCTCTAGCTCCCTTCGACAGGTAACTATGGTGACTGCTCTCGACAAGGGCTTCTTGGTCAAGTGCCTAGGGCGAGCGATGTCGGCGGGTGCCCTGAGTGATTCCTTCTTAGCAGAGGATTGTCATGATTGATGAGGCCATAACTTAGGAGTTGGCAGAAGTGAATCTCCTATAATTTGGGTGAGAGGCACTCTCACAGGGGAGAGACGCATTGGCTAAGATGAGTTTTTCCATTTGAATGAGTTATCATGAGTGAAATGCCTCCTGAAGTGGAGATCTGTTGAGGAAATAACTCCCTCAGTCAATCTAGTTGGGATGCATGCTTCTTTGACGAGAGGGAGTTCCATTGGGGTAAGTGCCTGCCCTTGTTGAATCTCATTGAAGCAGATACTTTGACAAAGCCACCTGTTAGGTGAATTCCACGGAGGCAAACTTGGTTGAGCCCTGAGTTTCCTGTGGGGCATATTGGGGTGTACAGTACCCAAACACTAGACCAACTAAAACCCTAATTTTGGAACAGAAAAATAATAAGTGATGGCGCCAAAAGAAAAGAAAAATCATTGTCGAATCATGCACTGCTGCAAGAAAACATGACTTGATCGCTAATGTGCAAACTCGTCAGTGAAACAAGGGCAATAGATAAGGGAAGCATGCATAAGAGAAATACCTGAACGTTCCTATGAAAACTGTATCTAAGCTCGGGGTCGATCTCGGCAACGTTATCGTCTATGTCGGCCTTGCCAGCCACGGAACTCTTACGGGGAACATGCATCGTCGGCATGGAACCAGAATTATTAGTGACTTTCAGCTTTGCGTTAGGAAAATTTTCGCTCCTTTCTTCGCCCCGCCATGGAACGGAGGACAGCAGTTCCTTCTTCATCGCGCGTACTCCGAGAACGGATAAGGGTTCGTTTGGTTCTCAGTTTTACGAA
>NW_021319853.1:433239-437123 GCF_001605985.2 Dendrobium catenatum | reverse complement strand
CATACTGTAAATTTCTTTTGAGAGTGCACTTGAAGAGTGTTTGAGAAAGTTTCTTGTAATTGTAGAGTGAGAGATTTCTTAAGAGGGAATTATGAGGGGATTCACAAGGTTTGCCAACGGTGAGTATCTCTTACTTGTTCTTCAAAGTTCTTCCTACTTTCTTGAAAACTTTTGGAAGAAGATTTTCAAAGGAGCATCGATACTCTGCCGATACTAGGAGGGTGTAAAAGAATGACGGTACTCTACCAACATGAAGAGGGTGTAAAAGGATGACGATACTCTACCAATATTAGCAGAGTGTAAAAGGATGACGGTACTCTATCGACACTAGAAGGGTGTGAAAGGATGCCGGTTCTCTACCATCACCAGGAGGATAAAAAAGGATGACAGTACTCTACCACACTAGAGATTGGTGGAAGAGAGATTATTTGTAAGAGCTTCACCTCCTTATTGTGTGAGCAAAAGGAGAGTCACTTTGGTATAGTGTAATACCTGAAGAGAGAGTCTTCAAAAAGTTGATGTAGGTCTTATTAGATCAAACCACTATAAATTATGTGTTCCTTATATCTTTACTTTTTACTATTTTTATTTTCTGCAAGTTAATTTCTGGTTGAAAAATATTTTTTTAAAAAATTATCATTGTGATTAAAATTTTTTAAAATAGTTTTTGTAATCTTCCAAGATTTTTTTTTTTAAATTTCCATTTCACCACTCTCTTAGTTAGCATTGGGATAATTGCTTTAGGTATAACAACCTATTCAGACATTCAAGTTATATCAGAGCCTACTTTAAAAAATTAAGAATTAGATAACTTTTTAAAAATGATCATGGTTACTTCTAGAAACCGTAACACACCTGAAGGATATTCAATCATAAGACCTCCATTATTTGATAACATCCCTTTTTGGTTTTTGGAAAACACCTATGTATACTTTTCTTCAATCGCTTCACTATCACATGTAGATTTTAGTACATGAAGGATACACTAGGACAACTAAACTTGTAGATGGTATTATAACTGAAACACTGTTTACTAACTGGATAGTAGAAGAAAAAGACTTAGCTTAATTAAACATAAAATATTTAAACAATTTTTTCTATGCTCTTAAATCTGAATACTATATGCATATCTCTACCCCTATAGAATTGGAAAAGAAATTTGGGATATACTTTATATCACATATGAAGGGACTAACAAGATGAAACAATATATATTGAATATTTTGCTACATAATTATGAACTATTTTACATGAACCCAAATGAATCAATCACTGACATGTATACTCGTTTCACACAAATAGTCACCTCATTACACGCTTTAGGTAGAGAACTAATAAATGTTATGAAAGTAAATAAAAAACTTTATTATTTGCCTACTACTTATGATGTAAAGATAAATGTTATAATAGAATCAAAAGACTTAAATGTTTATTTTATTGATAATCTTTGTGAATCACTTATTACTTATGAGCAAAGAGTGACTCAAAGACAAATTGATGCAGGTGAGAAGCAGAAGGATAAAAATATAGCATTAATGAAGGTAGATGACTCGGATAGTGATCAATCTCAGCCTGAGGATAAAGATGACATTGCCTTAATGACAAAGAAATTTAAAAGTTTCCTTAAGAGGAAGCAACATAGATGTCAACAGTGGAATAAGAGTAAGTTCAATAAAAATGTTAAAGCTTCTAATAATGTAATTTATTATGAATGTAGGAAGTTTGGACACATCAATTTTGAGTGCTCAAATCTCAAAGTTAATCTTAGCAAGGAGAAGGTTAAGGATAAAATAAATGTGAGAAAGGGAAAGAAGATATTCCTGAGAGCATTTTGGGTGGATTCAGCTTTGAATTCTTCAGAAATAGAATTAGAGGAGGAAGTTACTAACTTGTGTTTTATGGCTGGAAAACTAGATCAGTCAGATCAAAAAGAGATATGTGACTTAACTTATGAATAGTTATTTGATGTTTCTAAGAAAATTCATACAGCCTATAGGAAACTTAAAAAGATGTATGCTACATTGAATATAGAATTTTTAGAATTACGAAAAGAGCATAAAATCATTAGGAATGATCACACATTGATATATAACAACCACATAAAATTATTGGATGAGTTTGATGATTTGAAAAAACAACATGAATTATTAAAATCATCACATTCTAAACTTAAAAATGATTTTAAAACATTTATGGATGAATCTGATAGTAGGTGCATAATTTGAAAGTTGATAATGTTATTTTAGAAAGTGCAAACTCGTATCTTATGGAGAAAATAAAGCTCTTGAGAAAAATAGGATACCCCAATACTTGAAGATTTTTCTAATCATGATAAAGAGCCTAAAACTTTAAAATCTAGGAAAAGATAGTATAACACATGTAGATTGATAAATCCTTTTTTTGGAGTGAAATGTTTTTCTTGTGGATTATCTGGCATATCTCATACACTTGTACTATTCATATTAAATCATATTTAGTGTGGAGACCTAAGATATATAAAATAAATTATATTAAACATGCATCCAGATTATTTTGCCAAGAGGAGAACTCAAACTTGTTTGGGTTCCCAAGTCTAACATTTGATTATCTTTTAGAAATGATCTCATACAATACCTCGTGAGAGCATTTGGTACCTAGATAGCGGATGTTCGAAGCATATGACTGAAGATACGACACAATTCATATCGTTGAAAGCTAAGAATAGAGGCAAAGTTACACTATGATACAATACCACTAGAAAAGTGGTAAGCACATATATAATTAAAAATTTAAACAATTTTTTTTATTAAAAATATCTTATTGGCAGAAGGTTTAAAGCATAACTTAATGAGTATTAGTTAACTATGTGATAAAGGTTATAGTATAAATTTTTTTTCTACTAGCTGCATAATAAGTCAAAATGGAATTGATGTTTTTTTCATCGAATTAGGATATAAAATGTGTATGAATGTTATTAAATCTTTTAATGTTTTTTGTCTTAAAATAATTATTGATAAATCATGGTTATGACATATAACACTTTGTCATACTAGCATGAAAAATCCTAGAAAGATTATTGAAAAAGAGTTAGTTAGAGGTATACCTAAACTAGAATTCATTAAGGATCATATATGTGATACATTTCAATTAGAAAAATAGGTGAAGTTCTCCTTTAATTCCATTAAGGATCTTAGAACTAGCAAACCATTGAAAATCATTAACATGGATCTTTTTGGACCGGTTAATACTGCTAGTATAGGAGGTAATGTATTTAGATTTATGATAGTTTATTCTTTTTTAAGATTCATTTGGGTTAAATTTTTATTTCATAAGAGTAAATCATTTGAGGAATTTAGAAATTTTTATACTTGGATTTAATGAAAGCTAGGATATGAGATTATATCAATTCAAAATGATCATGAAGGAGAATCTAAAAATAAAAAATTTAAAGATTTTTATAAAAAGAAAGGAATTTATTATAATTTTTCAACATATAGGACCCCTCAACAGAATGGGGTAGTAGAAAGGAAGAATAGAATATTAATAGAAGCAGCTAGAGCCATGTTGGCAGAATACCCACTTTAAAAATATTATTGGGCTGAAGCAGTTAGTACATCTTATTATGTTCTAAATAGGGTTAACATTAGATCCAAGTTGAACAAGACACCCTATGAACTTCTAAAGGGTAGAACACCTAATCTTTTACATTTGTATATTTTTGGATGCAAGGTTTTCATTCATAATAATGGCAAAATTCCTTTAAAAAAATTTGATCTAAAATACTATGAAGGAATTTTAATTGAATATTCTAGTGTTGGAAAATCTTATAAAGTTTTTGATAAGAAAACTTTTGTAGTTGAGGAGACCGCTGTTGACCTCATTTTTGTATGAGGTCATTTGGACTA
>NW_021319853.1:379350-433139 GCF_001605985.2 Dendrobium catenatum | reverse complement strand
AAATATGAACCCATTAGAGAACGATATGATCACCTCCTGAGGTGATATACTGTTCATAATGATGCGTTCAATTTTAAAATTAAAAATAAAAAATATTTTCCAAAGAAAATTAATAATTTTTCAAAACTATTTTTTTTTTAATCAAAACAACCGCACATGTTATTTTTGATGAATCTAGTATATTAAAAGAGCCAAGGTTGGAAGAAGATCATATTGACACTATCTCCCATGAATTTGAAAAGAAAAGTTTGGAAGAAGTTGTGGAAAAGAAAACCCTTTGCCTAAAAAATGGAGATTTTCTCGGAATCACCCTAAGGAATTAATTTTAGGTGAACCTAGTGAGGGTGTTAGGATTAGGCATAGACTTAGCAAAGAAGTGAACCGTTCTACCATTATATCGATGGTTGAACCCACTAATATAAATCAAGCACTTTCAGATGAATTTTGAATTTTGGCCATGCAAGAAGAATTGAATCAATTTATAAGAAATGATGTTTGAGAGTTGATTGAAAAGCCTAAGAATCAAAGTGTTGTTGGAACTAAGTGGGTGATCAAAAATAAAATGAATGATTCGGGAGTTGTGATTAGAAACAATGTAAGATTGATGTCCAAGGGGTATAATCAAATAGAAGGAATTAATTTTGAAGAAACTTTTGCCCCTGTAGCTAGACTTGAAGTAATTAGGATTTTGTTAGCCTTTGTCTATTTTAAAGGTTTTAAACTATATCAGATGGATATTTAGAGTGTCTTTCTTAATGGGGTTATATAAAAGGATGTTTATGTTGAGAAACCTCTAGGTTTTAAAAATTTTAAATTCCCTAATCATATTTTTAAATTAAAAAAGATATTATGTGGATTGAAATAGGTACCTAGGGCTTGGTATGAGAGGTTAAGCACTTTCCTATTATAGAGATAATTTGTTAAAGGAAGTGTAGACACCACTCTCTTTTTGAAAATGATAGGATATGACATACTCATTATTGAAATATATATTGATTACATTTTATTTGGAACTACTAATAGAAGTCTTTATAATGATTTTTCAAAAATAATGAGTAGTGAATTTCAAATTAATTTTATGGGAGATTTGAGTTATTTTTTTAGTTTTAACATAAAGCGAAACGAGGGAGGAACATTTCTTAGTCAGTCGATGTATATTAAGGACATCCTTAATAAATATAAAATGGATAATGCTAAACTAGTAACTACATCAATGAGTTTTATAGTGCAGTTAGATAAGGATCTTGAGGGAAAATCTGTTGATCAAAAGAAATTTAAAGGAAAATTAGATCATTGCTTTACTTGACTGCTAGTAGACCAGATATCATGTTCAGTATTTATTTGTGTGTTAGATTTCAATCTGATCCAAAGAAATCACATTTGATAGTATTTAAAAGAAATTTGAGATATTTTTTGGGAACTCAAAATTTAGGGATTTTGTATCCTAAGCATAATTTTTCATTTAAAATAATTAGATATTTTTATTCAAATTTGGTAAGATGTAGGGTAGGTTGAAAAAGTACAAATGTAACTTATCAATTCATTAGAAATTCTATAGTTTCTTGGACTAGTAGAAAATATAATTCAGTAGCCCTTTTTACTATTGAAGGAGAATACATTGCCTTAGGTAATTGCGTGGCATAAGTTCTTTGGTTAAAATAATAATTGTTTGACTTAGAATTTTTTATTGGTACTATTCCTATTTTATGTGATAATACAAGTGCCATATGCATTTCAAAGAATCCTATTTAACATTCTTGGACCAAACATATTGATATAAGACATCACTTTGTTAGAGATCACGTAACTAAAGAAGAAATTGAATTGCATCACATTGCTACTGATAATCAACTTGTAGATATTTTTAAAAAATCACTGGCTTTTAATTCGTTTAGTACTTTAAGGACCAGATTAGGTGTTATTTATCTTAATGCTTAAATTGAAATTCTGCAAATTTGATTTGTTGTGTAATTGTATGTTTGTTTATTTTCTTAAGTTGTGTGTGGGAGTCTATATGTTTGTGTTTTTTCGCTTTATTTATTTTTGTTTGTTTTTCTTTTAGTATTTTATCATTAGTCTTACTTTTTTTAATTTATTTTGTATATCATTGGATTTAAGGTGATTGGTTTTGAGAAGATTTTTTGTTAACGTGTCTTGGTTTTAGGTGTTCGTTTCATACTATATGAATTTTGTATTATATTTATGATAGCTTTCTAAGTTGAGCACATGAAACTAAATTTTTTACTAATTTTCATATTGTAAGATGACATCATCATATTGTATGATATGCATTGTTTTGTTTGCATGATTGGGGACATTTTTCCAGTAATAGTCAATTATTAATTATGAATCGTATGTATGAAATCACATTTTGTCTATATGATCTTATTGACAATTTCTTATAGCTACAAATATAATTTCCATTAAAATGATCTTTAATATTCTAATCACCCCAGACGAATAGGTGTTCGTTTGTACGATCCAATGGTTAAAAGTTTGTATGAAAGGACACCTTGTAAATGGCATTTTATGAAAAGTAGTTTCATTTTTGGTTGTATTCATTCGTATGTACAAAAATATTTTCATCCCGGACGATTTTAAAATCGTACATATGATCTTGATTTTGTAATGTATGATAGGTCATTTTTATTTAAATAGAATGATCTGTGGATAAGTTTTTCTTCACTTTCTCATTCGTTCTAAACCTTCTAAAGTCTAAATCTTAGTTATGGCTAGCAGTAGCAAACAACCTCGCACCTTTAAAGGATCATGTTTAAGAATGGCTAGGGATGACAACTTCCTCTCCAAAGAGAATGAGGAAGCATATGATAGATATTGTGCTACAAAAATAACCCCTTCCTGACTCATTCAAACTGATATCAACTTCTATGTCATGCCCTTGTTTTCCTCAACCCAACTTTCATTCATCCTTACACTGATTTATGCCTACAAACATGAAACCTTTAAAATTTTCCTATCAAATAAGAAGGTTAATCAGGATCACACTAGGATCACTTCTTACATCTTTAAGCAACATATCAAAATTACTAAGGAAGATCTAGGTAACTTCCTTGACTTAAGAACCCAGGGAGATAGAGCACACACAAAAACCTCTAAAGCCGACTTTGATTAGTCTAAAATAAATCAAACTCTTAGAGGTGTTGCCCAAGTGAGTCATCTGTCTCATGTGTACTCTCTTAATTAAAATGCCTGGATTATCCAACACATTTTTTAGAACTTCAATTATTCCAAAAGTTGGTGATCACATAAACTTGACTTCTCTCTTTTCCACCATCACATATTTGATTATGATTGAAAGACCTTTTAATGAATTGAAGCCTAACTTATCATGGATTACATTTACAAACTCTCTTATACTAAACTTCCTCATAATAAAAGGAAGAAAAATGTGGCCTTAGGACATCTAATTACTTATATCTTAGAAAAGAAGTACAATCTGATCCATCCTGATCCTCCCACTGAACTTCCTATTTACTTTACTGATGCCTCTTTTCGGGTACTTCTTGAGAGAGATCAAAGTTTGAAGGGTGAAGATTCCAAAGAAGAAGGAGGTCCAACACTTGCACGTGCACGTGCACCTGCACCTAACTAGAACTTCTATCAAGAAATGATCAAGCACTTTGACAGAATGGAAAATTTTTATCAACACTTTGATCAAATTGAGGCTCACTTGAACCAGCACGATGCAAGGTACAATGAGGGCATGGGGTGGATTTATGGATAATTTGATTTAGTAAACACAAATGTAGCTATGATAAATGGCTACTTTATTATGTTTAACCCTGAACCACATCCAGATGAAGGCCCCTCAAGATACTAGTGCACTTCTTTGTTGTAGTTGATGATGAGTTGGTGTATTTGTTGTTGTGATGTTTTCCTATGACTTCAGTGATTTGATATATTAGTATTTTCATGTGTTGTTTTGGAACTTCTGGGATGATGATGTTATTTGGATTATGTTGAATTAAAAAATGAGTTATATGTGTTTTGGGCGATAAATGAATTGATGACATGTTGTATTGATGAGCCTTAAAATTTCACTTCTTGAAATATTTATGTTATTGGTGCCAAATCTTTTGTGGTTGATATTTAGAACGGGACTTTAACTTAATTTTCTCTACAAATTAATTTCCTTGCAAAATTAAATATCTCTAAATTTTATGTTAAATTATGATTGGATGTAGATTATATGATCAATTTTATATTCTTATAGACAAATATACCTTAGTTATAATTATTGCAAGATTAATGTCTTATTTTTATTTCATTTCTTTTTCAATGTGGTAATTTTGTTAATTATTCAAATTTGAATTAATATTTATTTATATTAGAAAGAGTAAAAATATCAAAAGACGCATAAAATATGTCAAACTTGAAAACTTGCACAAAATGTGGCACTTATTTTGAAAAGATGCACAATATTTGCCAAAGTGAAAAGAGACACAAAATTAGCTCAAATATAAAAGATGCACAAAATGTGCCACAAAAATAGAAAAGATGCGCAATGTCGCCAATCAAAAAATCTGTATTATTCTTTCCTTAATCGGTTTATATCTAATTCAAATCTACCTAATTAACAATAATCTTCAATATTAAATTAGAAACTAATTAATATTTATTTCATTTTTTTGTAATAATTATTTTTATTTAATTTATCTATAATGAACATTGAATCTGGTTGACTTTTCTTATCTTAGTTGTTCTTCGATTTAAAATTTGAAAATTTTCTTTTTAGCATTTGGAAGTTAATGATGTCTTTGCAATCTATTTAAAAACTTTTTCTTTTTCAACTACATTTATTTATCCATAGAAACTTTTCATTTAAAGTTGCTCTTCCATTTTTGTTATTGTCAAAAGGGGGAGTCATAATATTATTTGATGTTGTTGATTGTTGTGTGTTATATGAGTATGAGTGTTGTGTGTATGTGTGTTGTGTATTGTTGTGTGATGTATGAGTAGAAGTGTTGTGTGTATGTTTTCGTGAGTATGAGTGTTGTGTATACGTGTTTTTTGTGTATATGTTTTTGTTAGTATTTTTATTCGAGTAGTTTTAAATTGTTCATGTTTTTATTCGAGTAGTTTTTTTGTTTCTTTTTAATTTTAGGGTTTATGTTTGTGCTTTCATCTTCATGGAAATCTCTTATTTTAAATTGGTCATTCATTTATGAGGAGCTAAGGAGAAATCTAAGGAGAAAATTTGCTTTAAATGTTAACTCAAATAATAATTATTTTGTCAACATCAAAAGGGGGAGATTATTACAACTTAGTTTGCATAACTATGTTTTTATATCATATTTATTTTTGATGATTACAATTTATCTGAACATATATTAGAAATATTATTTGTCTTATTTGTGTGTACTAACATTTCAGGGAAATCATGCTATAGACTGTTGAAGACTTCAAAATAGATTAGATTCGGGTTTATTGTAATTGAAGTATGTATTTTTTATATTTTTCTTGAGTACGAGAGAGTGTGATTGTAATTGGGTAACCGTGTACACACACACTAGGGGAGTGTAAAAATTTATATTTTTAAAACTAATCATAATGTACGATCATACAGGATGATTTGACCTAAGTGTTCCTCTAGAACAGAGTTGATCGAATCATGCTAGGGAAAATTTTCTAAGTCATGTTCGTACTATATAAAGTTACATTTGTATAGATGACGTCCATAGTACAAAATGACTATGCACCAATTCATCCTGAACGAACTCAAATTTTTCTGAACTGACCATATTGTATGATCATAGGTTTGTATAGATGATGTCTAGAGTATGAAATGGGTGCGTACCAGTTCGTCATATGAATAAGTAAATTTTTTAAACTTTTCATACTATATGAACTCGAGGCTATAAAAGGAAGACGGTTATGCTTAAAATGCATGATTCGGTTAAAATAGATCATATTATATTATACAGGGTTCATACATTACGATTACAAGAGTACGAAATGAGTTCGTATAAAATTAAATTGAACAAATATGTTCAATTTTTTAAACTGATCGTTCTATTCGATGGAAATTCATACATACAACTGCTAGAGTATAAAATTGATTCGTACAGCATCATTCGAGCATTTTTTTAAACTAATCGTACATATGATATGTAATTATACTGTACAATCCCAGATGGACAAATTGAAAATTTCAATTTTCTAGATGGTTTTTGTGTCATTCATATATAAGAAATATAAGAGTTCTTAAAACTTACTTCCAGAGAACTCCTACTACGAATTTCTTTTGAGAGTTCACTTGGAGAGTGTTTGGGAGAGTTTTTTTTATTAGTGAGTGAGATATTTCTTAAGAGAAAATTGTGAGGGGATTCGCAAGGTTGCCCAATGGTGAGTATCTCTTGCTTGTTTTTCAAAGGTCTTCCCTACTTTCTTGAAGGCTTTTGGAAGAAGATTTTCAAAGAAGCACTAGTACTCTGCCAACACTAGAAGGATGTAAAAGGACAATGGTACTCTGGCGATATCTAGGGGGTGTAAAAAGGTGATGGTACTCTGACGAGACCTGGAGACTATAAAAGGAAGACGGTACTCTGCCGACACTAGAAGGGTGTAAAAGGATGATGGTGCTATGCCTATACCAAGTGGGTGTAAAAGGATGACGGTACTCTGCCGACACTAGGAGGGTATGAAAGGACATCGGTTCTCTGCCATCATCAAGAGGGTGAAAAAAAATGACGGTACTCTGTCGCACCAGGGATTGGTGGAAGAGAGGTTAATTATAAAGGCATATCCGCCTTTCTATGGGATCAAAATGAGAGTTACTTTGGTATAGTATAATTCCTGAAGAGGGAGTCTTCATGGAGTGGACGTAGGTCTTGTTGGACCGAAGCATTAAAAATTTCTATGTTCTTTTTATCTTTACTTTTTATAGTTTTTTATTTTCTGTAAGTTAATTTGTGGTTGAAAACATTTATGGAAAAATTTTATCATTGTGATTAAAATTTTTAAAAATAGTTTTTGTAATCTGCCAAGAGTTTTTTTAATTATCAATTCACCCCGTCTTGGTTAGCCTTGAGACAATTGCTTTATGCATAACATCCTATTCAGACTTTCATTAATCTCATTTAATTAAATATTTTAATTAATTTTTAATAATATTGATTGTACAATATGATAAAGATTCTCTTGCATGAACTTAAAAAAAATAAAAGATGTAATTTTACTTTCCATTATATGTGTGTGCATGGTTGTTAAACCAATATATACCTATTATAAAAATTAACTCAAGCAAATAAAAATTATAGACCCTTTGAGACAAATTAACTAACACACACTTTTTTAAGCTCTAATTCTTTGACAGTAGATTATGTATGTTGAACCTAAAATGTTAGTAGTACACATGAAAAATATATTCAATATAAAGCAGGAGAAAATAAAATAAACATCAAAATATAATATTAGGCTCTCGGATTGCAATAATGTCGCTATTTTTTATAATGGAAAATATTATTAGTTGAAATTTTAAATTATAAATTAATTTTTAATTTCATGTTGAGTTCTTCCCTTCTCTAACTAATTTATTTTTTAAAAAATAAGGAGAAAACTTTATTTTATTTTATTTTATTTTTTAAAATTTATTTTTAATGTGCAAATATAAATCACAATCACAACAAGCACTGAAAGCAAAAATCATAAACTGTAATAATAAAAATAAAATAGTATAATGTTTTTGAAAGCTTTTGCTTTGGAAAGAATGCAAAACAATTGAAATTATAATTTCTTTGGGAAATATGGAATTAACTTTAAAATTTTAATTTTTAAATCAAACATGCCATTGGAAAGAATATACCGTCTAAGAAGGCGGAAATATAATTTTCTAATTGGTTTAAATTTAGAATTATAAATTTCATCCTTAATATCATAGACAAATTCAAGAAGAATCTGCATATGACCCCGAAGGAAAAAAAATGTTGTTCGATCAAATATTTAACTCTGATAATCTCAATGAGTTATCATTAATTTCACATTCGAGGTCATAACTTCAACTGATATATCTTCCTAAGGGAAGAAAGTACCATTTCTTATTAAGTACTCGAATATGATGATAATGATCATCATTGATTTTCTTGATTTTTTCAAAGAGAATTAATTAAATTTTAAAATTGATATTTGGTCTTAAATCTCCTTTGAAGGCAATCCTTATAGCTAATTACATCATATAAAGCTCGAGTTTCCTACGAATACTCTTAATTAAAATAATTATAGAATTTTTTTTTATATTTCAAAGAATGATAACAAAGGAGTGAGGTTAGAATTTTAACTAGAATTGAATCAAATTTGAGCACATATTTTGGAAGACAAATGATAAATGGAACGAGGTGTTTTAAGATTATGAAACACTTCAGAAACACCATTATTTATCTTATGTATTGGCTTTCAATTTTAATTTTGAGAATAGTTTAATTTCAGTTATCATTTTTTTATATACCTGGGATTATATTCTCGAGGTTGGTGTCTTATGAATTTGGATTCATACCAAATCCTAAGTCTAATTTGAGCATTAAATAATAGTGGTCTAAACCTAGCTAATGTAATTCAAATCTTAACTTATCCTGGTCTGAATTGGGGTGCCAGCTAACCAGCTAGCACTTCAAAACTATGAGTCTGATCTTTTATGAAAGATGGGTAGGCTGTTGTTTAAGTTTTGAGGAATTAGGGTTGAGTTCTAAAGAGTGTCCTAAGTGAGCCCTTTACTTATGTATGGTGGTTATGCTTAAAATGCAATTAAATTTTTAATGCTTTAATTGGTTTCTAATTAGTTTTTAACCCTGAAGGCATAAATGATATGAAACATTTTTAAAATCAGGATTAGAAAATATATTTTTTCCTAGAGATTGCTTAACATTATTTAGATAGAATTGAACCCTAATAGGTCTGGTGGTTTGCCATAACTCACAAGCTGGGAGGTGCCTAACAAGGAAGATAAGGTATTAAGATGTATGCATGAGACCCTCAATGAACTCGAACTTACTTCTCACAATAGATTATCTTTTTATATTGGCTTAAAATTTTTATTTAGTTTTGAGAGGAAATAGTTGGTCCTTAAAGAGCCTAAATGCTTTCATGCTAAATAAAAAATGACATGCAAGAGTAAGAAACTTTGAAAGATTATGAAATTAGTACTATGCAGAATTAAACATATCAATCAAATTAAATAATCAAAATAAATCAAGTATAAAAGTAAATATGGTAAATGTCACTTAATTATAACCTAATGTTTGCAGAAATTAAAAGTGGTTGGGTACCACTAACAAAAATCAGGATTCTAGTCCTAGAAATGATGCAAGTAATTTTAAGAATGAGATATTCTTGTGTCTTCATTTTCCTTCCTTCCTTATGTAAACTCCTTGGATTCACCAGGTATAAGTATCCAAATGGAAAGGAACTCCTCCCTAAAGGGGTGTTTCTTTCCTCTTTGAATATTCAAATCATCCAAACTTGAATCTCCAAATGAAAGGAACCCTCCCCTAATTAAGGAATAATTCCCTTCTCTTTTGGACTTCAAGTTGGATGGTTAATGTCTCATCTTAAAATTAACTTTCACAACTCAATCGAATTAAATTACATATAAAAAATTTAAAAGACTTTAAACAACCTACATGATTATTCTAAGCTATTATAATTAAATTTCTCAACATTATCCCTTATAGTTATATATATTACTTCCTCAAATTAGAGCGGGATCACACTTGGCTAAGCTCTTTTAATTTTAAGTGGGCTTTGTAATTTTTAGCACCTACAAGAAATTTGTTATTAAATTTAAATTTTGTCCCCTTAATTTGAGCCCTACATGAACATGACCACCTACAAAAAATGTTATGAGCATCTAGATTGTTCCTAACCTAGGAGTAATCTAACCCCCATCACATTAATTTACAAAGACCATAATACAATTAACACATTAATCAATTATAGTAACCAACATGCAATAAAAACCACAAAAAACCTGGCACATAAGTAGCAGAAAAGAAGACACTGGCTTAGCCTAAAACTAGGATTATTTATCCTAATAAACCATCTAAAGTGTGTGTAGTAGGCTATATGATTTAGATGTGTCCTATGCTGGGTAGTTGTTAAAGTTGTTTAATATTTTCATGTTTGTTGTAGGTCAAATGAAATTTTTAATTTGAATTTAAGTGATAATATTTTAATGTTAGTTTTAAGATAAATTTTTAAATGTTGAGTGATTACTATCTTTATTTACATTAGGGCTGTGAAGTTTATTTAAACTTCATTGGGGCTAAGTTAATAGCCTCGTAGGTCGAGGTTACACAGTAGTAACTAGTATTATTTAATTAATTTAATTAGTTGGAATTAATGAGTTGATAATTTTTAAGTTAATTAGTTGGTTGCTTATTTGAATCAATAAGTTAATTAATTTTATTTGTCATCAACTGGTTCATGGCATTATCATAGTGGACTCAAGAAACTAGGCCTCCTTAAGAAATGTAGCATGCGACTCATGGTAGTACTGAGAGTTTGTGAGGGGTGATAAACTCTAAGTAACTAGCCCGAGGCTAACCAAGAAGAAGGGTGAATTAGTATTTTAAAAATTCTTAAGGCAAAATAAGAACTTTTGGAACTCTTTTTAAATATTTTAAAACAAGAGATTCTATCCTAAAATGCGGAAGCACAACTAATTTTAAAATAGCCAAAATTAGAGATTTTTAACACATAACAAATCATAGATAAAGATATAAAAATTAAATGTGGAAGCATTAATAGAAATAACACACCAGATTTATAGTGGTTCGATCAACTTGACCTACATCCTCTCTTTGAAAATGTCCTTTCCGAATATTACACTAAAAGTAATGACTCTCCTTTTAGCCCCACGGCAAAGCGGATAAGCCTTTATAAAATCTTTCCATCGACTCGGTGAGGCAGTTTTCCTTGAATCATTTTACTCCCTCCTGGAGTAGGCAGAGAACCAGGAAATCCTTTTACTCTCTCCTAGAGCAGGCAGAGAATGTTGGAATCCTTTTTCCACCCTCTTGGTGAAAAGTAGAGAACCTGAATCTGATGCTAATGAAGATCTCCCCTAGAGCCACAAAAGAACCAGAGAAGTAACTTGAAGAACACGATGAACACCTTGTTTGGAGAAACCTTTGTGAATCCTTGACAACTCACCTTCACAAGGATCTCTCTCTCTCTCTCTCTCTCTCTCTCTCTCTCTATCTCTCTCCTAAGCTCTCACTCTTCCTTCTATAAGCTCTCTCTCAGATCTCTCCATAGCAAAAGATTGTTTCAAGAGATAATAATAATTGTTTAGAAAGAGAGCCTGATCAAAAGAAGCCCTAATTTTTAATTTTGTGCTATTAATCATCCAATATGATCGATAGATCATCCTCTATGGTTAGTATAAAATATCTCTTTTAGTTGTGGGATCAGCTTTGCTCTGTACGATCAGTTCAAGTATTTGTTAAGATCATCTATGATGATTTTGCGATTATCCAGGATGATTACTTTAACATATTGTATTGATCATCCAGTACAACATGGGATGATGGGTGGCGATATTTATATCATTCCCAAACTTCTCATGACATCCAATACAATCTTCTGGATGATTAGAAGAAAATAATGATTTTCATCTTGGATGATGAGGGATCATCCCATGAAATATAAAAAATCATCTAGTATAATTTTTAAAGATCATCTAGTACGATCTGATTGAGAAAGTTAACCATAATTAGTCTCATAATCACAAGATCAATTTAAGCATGATTTTAAATCATTCAGGATGAACGATTACAAAATTATAATTTTAAAATACTGCCTAAGTTGTCATTGGTGGCTATTTTTTCTAAATTTGAACTAAACATCCTATATGATATGGATCATACAGTACATTTAGTTTAATCACTCGTAATTACTAGGGGTGCCCTAATTAGAGTTTCCGTGTTAAACTAATTGTCCAATATAATTTGAAATCATCTTAAACAACTAGGTCAAAAATAGAGAAATCTCTAACTCACCAAAATTCTCCCCCTAAGTGTGTGTATGCAAGGTTACTTAGCTTAGGGTCCACCAGATACAGACTTGACTTAAGAAAGGTTAAAAACATTTTGAAATTAAAATTATAGATAGACTCAATCCAAGTCTACCCGATCTTGAGCTAATTTACATTGCATGTGAACTTGTGGACCTAAAAGGTTAGTAAACAGGGAAAACAAAGTAGTAATGCAATTCTAGCAATAGTAAAGAAATAATAAAATTTGTTATCATCAAAATCATTATACTTGGGTTTAGATTTGCAATAATCTTCCCCTTTTTTATGATGATAAATATTGTTGTTAAAAAATTCAAAGCAAGAAATTTTTTTTGGTTAATTAATTTTTTTATTTTTTAAGAAAGAGACATAAAAAATGGAACATAACAAATTCCACTAAAACATAAGCAAAGAACACATTACAACACACTACTCCCCCTTTTGACATCATAAAAAGGAGGGAAGAAGAAAAACACTAAATAAAATAGAGTATAGAAAGGAAGACCAATATAAATACAGAAACAAAAGCTTTGACAAACTAGAAAGAGGAAGAACCCTGATCAGGAGGAGGAGTTGGTGGTGGTGGTGGCTGAACATATCAATGAAGGGAGGCAAAATGCTCACCAAACTAGGTCATATCTTGGTCATGTTGCTACTGTTATTGGGCTACGTATGCGTTAAATTGAGCTAAGTCCTGATCATGTTGTTGTTGCTGCTCGGTAACATAAGATTCAAACTTGGCTTCCAATTGGTTAAATCTTTGAACTAGCTGATATATCTACGAGTGTTGGTGGATAGAGTCAGGTTCAAGAATAGGTCATTCCTCATCTGCCCCATCCTCCTTATGAACATTTTAATGATGAGTATTATGAAGGATGTGGAAGGAGATATTATAGTAGAAAATTGGGAGATGATCAAGTGGGCCTAAATATTAAAGGTTATATTTAGATTAGAAGATATAAGCAATGATATGTCCTACAACTAGATTTGGCTTTCTTTTATTATCGGATCCCTAATGCTGCTTAGATGTTCAATGTAGTGGATTACAAGATCAATGGCATTAAAATCTCGATGAGCCATGATATAGTAGGTTGTGAGTCACATGATGAGAGTAATATGAATCTAATCCCCGGCTTAAGGAAGAATGGAGGTGCGAAGAATGTGCTAGATAGTTCGGGTATCTTTCATTAGGGTACTGGTTGCAGAGTCATGATATGTTGCTTTGGTTTATCTAAGGTCGTTATTAGTAGGGCCCCAATTAAAATTAGAATATGAAGCCAAAATATAAATTTTGTCTCCAGTGGTGAAGAGGTGAAGAAATTCATAGAAATCTTGATGGGTTATTTCAATGAGGCATTTATTAATATATGATTGGAGTGCATTAAACTCAGAATTTAGGTGGAGATTGGAAAAGAATTCAAAAAGTAATTCAGAATTGAAATGCAATATAAGTGTAAGAATAAATACAACGGTGGTGTAAACGAATAGGTTTAGTACCTGATAGATCAAAACCTCATGATTGAAATCTTTTGAGGGGTTAATCCTATCAGATTTATAATGGGTGTAAGCAGCTTCATCAGCTGCTTCAATAAACTGAGAATCAACAGCACTCTTGGAAGTGCTGCTTGTGAGCGCATGAGATCTTTTACCACTAGCCATATCAAAGAATTTAGAGCTTAAGTGAAAGAAAATAGATATGGGAAGATTTGAGTGAAGAATAAGGCTTGAAGTTGGGTTGCTTATATAGAGTCGATAAAATCGTCCAGGATGATCATGAGTTCTTCCAGGACAATCGAGTGCATTAATTTCATCTAGATAATCAGTCAAAGAAGTTGGTCTTATCATCTAGGATGATCAAACATCATACTTGATGATTAGACATAGGGTAATTAACCCGAGAGTTAGCCAGGATGATCATTGACTAGCTATACCATCCAGGACGAACACATAGATCAACCAAGATGATGTATAATAATGGATTAGCCTAACAAAATTCAAATCATCCAATAACTCCTACCATATGGATCATCCAACACGATGAAGGAATTATACGAAATAATCACCAATAATTGAGGTAGACCAACTATTGGATGTATTGGGATAAGAGAGATGTATTTTTGTTTAGATCGTATAGGATGATGTGTATCATCCTGAACGATATGTGTCAAACTGAACAATGTGAGCAAAATAAAAAATTTAGAACAAGGAATGTGATGATCACAAGGATTTTAAAACAAAAACAAAAATATAAAAAAACATAAAACAACATAAAAATTAGACCAAAAACTAGTCATAAATAATTTTTTTTAATCGATCAACTCAAGTAAATGATAAAATTTACCTAATAATAGAATTTAGAAAACCAGTAAAAAAATTTGATAGTGCTGAAGAATGAAAAAGTTAGAAAATCGATCTTTTTAACCCTTGCTCAGCCTCCTTATAGTCAAAATTTTCTTTATATAAAAATCCAATTCATAAAAGAAATTAGATAGAAAAAGTGATCTTTTTAAACTTCTTTTCAAAAAAATATTTGATAGAATAATATTACAGGGTAATGACACAGGAATCATGATTTTCAATATCAAGTGTTGGAAGATGTCAAGTGGCACAAGAATTCTTCTAAGATTTAAAGAATTGAAAGATAAGGAAGCTTATTTCTTTGTAGGCTCATTTTATGTCTCTTAACTTGTTATTTGGTAAGCTTTGTGTATTTTTTTATACACTTCGTGTGTCTTATAATTATTTCACGGTCATTGTGCGTCTTTTTATTTTTAGGCTCATTTTGTGCCTCTTTTCAATTTTGCGATCTTTCTTCCTTTCAAAACCTTTAAAGATTCTTAGTAGCTAGATTATCTTCCTCATATAAGAGAAGAAGATCATACTCTCTAATATAAGGAAGAGTAAACCATAAAATAGAAACATACCCATATGATAAATGTAGCAACTTGATTAGGAAAACTTTAAAGTGATTCATTGACTTGGAACATTATTCATATGAGATAGATTACTGTAGGAAGAATAAATAGACCTCTATTTCAAAGTCCAATTTTTAATTTGAAGAAGATTTTGATTCAAAAATAAAATACATCACTTAAGGAGTTAGAGGAAGAAAGAACAGTCATCAATGTTTCTTCCTTTAAATATTTTAAAGAAATCAATCAAAACAAACTAATTTAAAATAAAAAAATCTTTTTGGGAAATTTTTCTAAGATTTTTTTTGCTTACATGACAAAATCTCCTATGCTATAACCATGATTCTTCAACAATAATTTTTAAGCAAAGAGCAATATTAGATTTTATGGGATTTGGATCAATCCTGTAAACATTATTAATTCTATTTTCTTGTAGTACTGTGTTTCCATTTAAGCTAATCATATAGCTGGTAGATAAAATTTTAATACTAAATCCTTTATCATAAAGCTGGATTTTGCTACGCAAGTTTTGCTTTAATCCATCTATTAGTAAAAAATTTTTAATAATAAATTTTTTGAGTTGCCAATTATACATATGCCAACCACTCTCTTGGTGGTGTTATCTTTAAGTATCACCTTGCCTCATGCCCTAGCCTCCATTGAAATGAATTGATTTACATCTCTAGTCATGTGCCTTGAACATTTACTATCCAAGTACCACATGCTCTCATAAGGCCTTATGTGAGAGTACACCTGTAAAATCATTGGATGTTAGAATTGTGAACCCAAACAGGTTTTGGTCCCATCTTATGGAAAGAAGAATGAAATACATGCATGCTATGTTGTAAATTTTTAGATTTTGGTCTCCACACCGAATGTGTTCTACGGTGAATGGTGCAATTGTGGAAGATATGTCATAGCATGCCACAAGAAAAATATCTAACTCCAGGAAAAAGGTTTACTAATCTATTCAGTTTATGATGCATCTTCCTAAGTTTGAATAATGCATGTTGTGATGAAGATTTTTTATTTTTTTTAATTGAGGTGGTTTTTTATTATTCTCTAATGCAATGAATGTTTTTCTTATAAACTCGTTAGCTTCTTCACAGCTTGCAACTTCAAAATTTAAAGCATGCTCACTACTTCCTAATTGACATGCAAGAGTATCTAATTCCTTAAATACATTTTCTAATTCAACATGTGATTTTTTAAGGAATCATATTCAGTAGTTAAATTAGAATGATTCTTATTTAAAATATCAAATTCATTAACCATGCCATGATTACTATCTAGAGTGGAATGATCTTTCCTTAAATATGCATGTTCTTTCCGCAGAATTGAAAAGTTAGATTTAAGACTATCATGTTATTTTTTAACCTTCCTATATGAAGTATGAAAATTTTCAAAAACTTCAAATAATTTATTATAGGCAAGCTCTCATACCTCCTCTTTATCAAAATGATCAATATGATCATCTTCCACTAAGCAATGGTTTGTTACCCCCTATTCTGCTTCAGTTTTAGAGGAATCTGACCCAAAAGCCTTTCGATTCCTTTGCTTACCCTTCTTGAATCTAACATTTTCTTTACCATTCTCCTTACTTGGATGAGCTTTTAGAGTTGGGAAATTAGACTTTAGGTACCTAGCTTCATGTATGCAAAGCATATAACATCAGAGGACATTTTAGAATTTTTATCATTCTTATCTTTATTCCATTTCTGGTGATGCTTTTGCTTTTTTCCTTAAGAAGCTCTTAAATTAACTAGTTATTAAAGAGATCTCATCATTTTAAGAATTAGAAGAATTAGTGTCATAATCATTAGCCTTTAAGGCTATAGTTTTCTCCGTTTTCTTCTCACCTATATCAAGTTGCCTTTAGTTCACTCCTTTCTTGTAAGAAATGTGTGATCCAAGTAAGTTATCAATTGAATAAATATTTAGATCCTTAGATTTAGTAATGGAAATTATTTTTGCATCATTGGAAGAAGGTAAGCAACAAAGAATTTTGTTAACTTTTTCATAATTTATAAGTTCTCTTCCTAAGGCATATAGGGATGTTATAATTTGAGTAAATCTAGTATACATTTCAGAAATAGATTCACTAGGTTCAAGTGAAATAGTTCATAATCATGAAGTAAAATGTTCGACCTAAATTATTTAACTTAATTTGTACCTTCATATATTATGCATAGTTTGTCCCAAATTTCCTTGTCAGTAGAACAAGTGGAAACACCCATATAATATTCAAATTTTAAGGCAGAGAAAAGAATAGTTCAAATACTTAGCATTCAGTTGTGCTAAATCTCTATCATCAGTAGTCCATTCAGTAAAAGATATTTTAGTTTTAATGCCATTAACTAAATAAAAATGTGTAGTATAACCTTCCTTAACTAGCATCCAAATTAAGGATTTGTATCTATCAATTCTTTTCTACTTGCAAGATGTGTTCAGAATGGAGAGAAATTCAAGTTGTTCTTATTCCTAAAATTTTGAATCCTATGTTTCCATCTAACTTCCAACCCATTAGTCTATGTAGCTCTATCTATAAGATTGTTGCCAAAGTATTATTGAATAGGATGTTGAAGATTATCCATAAGATCATTTCGATGGAACAAGTAGCTTTTATCATAGGTAGATCTCTTTTAGATCATATTCTTATTTCTCAAGACTTGCTTAATAAATTCAGATTTTCTAAGGCAAATAAAGGGTTGGTGGCCATTAAGATTGACATGGAACAAGCTTATGATATTATGGCTTGAGCAACTTAAAAACAAATCCTTATGCATTTTAATTTTCCTTTGAAATTCTCTAATCTTTTGATGGAATGTGTGGTGGATCCCAAGTTCTCAATTAGGTTTAACGGAAACAACTCTAAGTGGATTGTAGCTAAAAGTGGCTTTAGGCAAGGATGTCCATTATCCCCTTTCCTGTTTATCTTATGTTCTCAACTATTGTCAGAAGTTTTTTTTTCAAAGAGGAAAGAATTTGGGGATTAAGACTGCTCCTACCGCTCAGAAAATTTTACATTTACCTTATGCAAACAATATTCTCTTAATTTTGGAAGCAAAGTTTAGGCCTAAATGGAAGATGAAAATAATTATTTTGGATTATTGCAAGTGTGCAAGCCAAAAAGTCAATATTGAAAAGTCTTCTATCTTGTTTGGAAAAGCTAATAGTTGTCATAAAAAAAGAAGTATATCCAAATTATTTGGTTATATAGAGGTGAAAGAATTTAACTACCGAGGAATCAAGATTGCACTTAGAAGACTTGTATCTTCTTATTTTCAAAATTTGTTAGAAATGTTATCTTTAAGATGAATGCTTGGGCGAACATGTATATCTCTTTAGCTGGGAGGTTCATCCTAGTTAAGTCTGTACTTCTATCTCTTCCTATTTTTTGTCCACTCATTCTTTAGTTTCTTAGGGTATTTTGAATGAGATTGATAAAATGTGTAGAAGCTTTTTATGGAATAAGAAAAAAGGTATTCATTGTATTTATTATGTTGCTTGGGTGGCATTATATATGTAAAAATGTTTTGGAGGGCGAGGTCCACATTCAACATCTTTCATGGTTGGGCCTTTACATGCAAAGTTTACTTGGAACTTCATCAACAAGATAGGCTCTCTTCTTAACAAATCCTTAATTATGAAGTATGGAGTGACATTTGGAATCCATAAATCAAAAGAAAATCTTCATCAACATGGAAAATTATCATTAGTGGTGTTAGAGCTCTTCATCCTACTTTTAGATGGACTATTGGTTCAGGTAAGTCTATCATCATCAAGAAGGATGTTTGGATTCTTGATAAAAGCGTTGAGAAATGGCAAACATATATAGGAATTCTGGATAATGAAATTCCATCACTTGATAACTTCATTGATAACAGAAGTTGGAATGTAGAGGAGTTGCATAAGTATTTTGGTATTAAATTAATTGATATTATTATGAAAATTCAAATTGGTTCTGGAGGTTCATCTGATCAAATGGAGCTAAAAAGAAGTTCTCTAGTAAAACAACTTTAGCTATGGCTTCAATAGGTGTGGCGGAATACAAGGAGCAAAATGTTCATTAGAAGTCGATGAAAAAATTGAAATTATCATTGCGGGTTGAGGTTTTTTGGTGGCATTTACTTATGGGTGCAATTCCTACTAAAGACTTTCTAATATATACAAGGTTAATGGATGATAGTTCTTTCCCAAGAGGTTGCTTTGCTACAAAAAAAATTAATCACGTTGCGGCTGTCTGTTCCAAGCTCATTCAAGTGATTTATCTGCTTAATTAACAGGGTTTTCCTATCCCAATCTTTTCTTTGCTTAAGGAATTTTCATCTAATCTGGACAAGTTTTCTTCTATTAATCCTTTCATTGTGAAACTATATTGTATGTTGGTTTATTTTTCTTAGAAAACCAGGAACAATGTTTAGCATGGTAAATCAGAAGACTCTTCTACTTTTATTACTGTCAGTGCTATCAGTATAGTGTCATTAGATCAACATGTTAATCCTATTTTGGATCACTGGGGTGCTAATCAGCTTTTTAGCTGTCTAATTCTTGGCATCCTCCTCCTCCCGAATGGATTAAAGTTAAATTAATGCTTTTGTATTGAGTTCTAATATAATAAGGATTGGTGGAGTCATTAGAGATCATAAAGGTAGGTTTTTACTTGCTTTTGGAATCAGCTGCATCCATTGGGATGTTGGTCAATTGGAGTTATTGGCTGCTCGATCATTGAAGATTATTATTCAAGATTGGATATTCAAAGCTAAAGGATCATAATAGAACGAGACAATTTTAATGTTGTGAAAGCTCTTCAAAGTTCGGCTGGCAACTTGGAGGGAATTGAAGTTTTGATTGAAGCTGAATATTTTTTTCTTTTTTAAATAAGTTTAGGTAGGTTTTATTTATGTTCTCCAATAGGAGTTGTAATAAGTTAGCTAATTTTTATGCTAACTTGGCCATTTTGGGTGATTTTTTTTTTTTTTATGATATTAGCTTGAATAAGATTCATCCTTTTATTTCTTTGTTGAAGGAGGAATGTGAAAACTTGAATTTAGGTTTCTTTTATTTATGCTATTGGAATCTTTTCAAAAAAAAAAGGAAAAAAAAAAAAACTATCATCCACATGTGATAATCAATTGATTGTAAAAAGGTAGACACATGTTTTTTTTTTAAATCAAAAGGAATATTATTAAATAGAGATGGTTGAGTAATTGGATAGTCTTCCACAATGTTATGATTACTAAAGTTAGCCATTGATCTTAATTCAAAAGTTTTCTAAAACTTAATTTATGAATCCTACTCTATTATCACTTAAACGTTTGTGAGAGATGTTAAACCCTAATGAACTTTCCTGATACTAACTAAGAGGGGGGGGGGGGGGGGGGGGGGGGGGGGGGGGTGAAGTGGTGTTTTAAAATTCTTAAAGCAAAAAGAACTTTTTAAACTCTTTTTAAATATTTTAAAATAAGTTATTATATCCCACAATGCATAA
This sequence comes from Dendrobium catenatum, assembly GCF_001605985.2. NCBI lineage: Eukaryota > Viridiplantae > Streptophyta > Magnoliopsida > Asparagales > Orchidaceae > Dendrobium > Dendrobium catenatum. The sequence continues at coordinate 412,708 of NW_021319853.1, read as the reverse complement.
GCACAACTAATTTTATAATAACCAAAATTAGAGATTTTTAATATAGAATAAATCACAGATAAATATGTGAAAATTAAATACAGAAAAATAAATAGAAAAGAACACATCAGATTTATAGTGATTCGGTCAACTTGACTTACATCTACGCCCCAATAACCTCCTTTCTGAGTATTGCACTAAACATAGTGGCTCTCCTTTTGCTCCCACAGTAAGGCAGAGAAGCCTTTACAAAATTTTTCCACCGACCTGGTGATGCAGAGCACCTTGAATCCTTTTACTCCCTTTTGGAGTAGGCAGCGAACCAAGAAATCATTTTACTCTCTCATGGAGTTGACAGAGAACCTTGGAATCCTTTTTCCACCCTCTTGGTGAAAAGTAGATAATTTGATCTGATGTTGATGAAGATATCCCTAAGAGTGACCAAGGAACCAGATAAGAAACTTGAAGAAGATGAACACATTTCTTGGAGAATCCTCAATCCTTTACAACTCCCCTCATAAGAGTCTCTCTCTCTCTCTCTCTCAAGCTCTCCCTTTTCCTTCTCTATGCTCTCTCTCTCTCATATCTCTCCATAGTAAAAGAAGCCCTAATTTTCAATTCTTTGCTACTAATCGTCCAGTACGATCGATAGATCGTCTTGAATAATTAGTATAACAGATCTCTTTCAACTAGTATGATCAGTTCAAGTATTTGAAAGGATCGTCCAGGATAATTCTACGATCATTTGGGATGATTAGTTCAACATGCTATATTGATCTTCTAGTACAACATAGGATGATGGGTCACAATATTTATATCATCCTGTAGACCTCTCAGGACATCAAGTACGATCTTCTGGATGATTAAAAGAATATTATGGTTTTTTTCTTAGACGATGGGGGATCGTCCCATGAAATATCAAAGATCGTCCAATACGATTTTTAAAGATCATCTTGTACGATATGATCAAGCAAATTAACCATAATTAGTACCCTAATCACAAGACCAATTTAGGCATGATTGTCTTAAATCATCCAGAATGATTTACATCATCGCGTATGATTAGAAAAAAATTATAATTTTAAAATACTGCCTAAATTGTCATTTGTGACTTTTATTTTTTAATTTGAACTGATCATCTTGTACGATATGGATCATACAGTACAAATAGTTTAATCACTCATAATTATCAAGGATTCCCTAATTAGGGTTTCTATATTTAACTAATCATCTAGTACAATTTGAAATCCACTTGTACGATTAAGTAAAAAATAGAGAAATCTCTAACAAATAGAGAAACTAAATTGTTAAGTACATAGTGAGCAATTGAAGGAGTTATTTGAAAACTAACATAATGCAATCGCTCACTAAATACTCATCATTCCTCATTAAATTCACTTCAGAATGATTAAACTATGTTTAAAGTTTCCAAGGAAAGTTGAAATGCATGTCTTAAAACAAAGATTTATTTATAGTAGAATTTCAATAATATAAGTTAAATAATAACCCTTATTCCTATAAATTTGATAATCATTAAAAAATAACTTAAATAAATGCATGAAAATTATTGGATGCTCCTAATATTCTCTAATTCATCCCATTTAAATTTATGGCTAATTAATCAATTATATAAAGAGTTATTAATGAAAATTTGAAAATAATCAAAGCTAAATAAAGTCCCATATAGTTATCATTTTTATTTGATTATGTTTTTAAAATAAAGTAACTTTATTTCTGAACAGAATAAGATATTATCTGGAAAATTTTGTTAAATGTTTAATTTATTATGAAGTTTTAAATTTTTATGATTAAAAATGGGTTTAAAATAACTTTTACTAATTTAAAACCATTAGCGATCCAAGTTTACTAATTTTAAAAACTAGCTTAAAATAAATTTTGGCTCTGTTGTTATTGCTCTATTTCTATATGGATTTGCGTTGGCTGCTGCTATGCTGTTCTCAGTGGGGATGTTTGGATGGTTCTTCTGGGTTGCTATCCGCAGTATTTGGAATTGTTGGTTTTTTGGGTGGAAGATGGGAAATGATGTTAGGATTGCCATTTTCTCCTTTGGATGGCAGGATATTTTGGATTCTTATTTTTGCAACCAGCTTGAGAGAGCGGCAATTCCTGAGCTCGAGGATTTTTTGTCTTCCTCATCCTGTTTATTTTTCTTCTCATCCTGTTGTTTTTACTTTTGGTTATGTTTTTCTCTTCCTCTAGTTTTTAGTTGTGGGGATTTTGTCTCTTCCCCATTTTTGGATCTTGTAAGCTTTGGCAAGGTCTTTACTTTACTATTTTTTCTTTCTTCATTACATGTAACTAGTTTATATTAATGAAAAGGGCTACGACCATAATTGTTCCAAAAAAAAAACCATTAGCGATGGCGGGGTTCACGTGTCAAGTATTGATTTGCAAATGAAAAACCATGGTAATGGCGGTCCAATCATTTCCATGATTACTTGGAGGCATAATCATTATCGTTGATTACATGGAGGCAGTGCACACCTTTTGAGGGATGCAATTTCCCTAAACCACATCAACGGCCTGCTGCAGCCTTCTTATCCTCAATGTTTTTGAATGGAGGTCTTTGTTGACCTCGATTTTGCCTAGACACAGGCATGGTGAACTGAGTTGACCAAGTCAACCTTTGACCCATTAAGCCCATTAAGAACCTAGTTCAAATCCAAATCAAATCGAATCCGTTTCATGGCTTAATTCCCTTAACCCCTTTGACTGGGTTGACCAGGTCAGCCATTGACTTGGTCAACCCAAGTCCTAAAGAGGTCAAAATTAGCCTTTTTAATTGGAATTAAAGGCTAATTAATGGGATTAATGCCTCCGAGTGTTTTGGAATTCAAACCACGGCCAAAACCGCCCCTTTGCCATCCTAATTCCATCTTTATGCAATCCTAGCCGTCCCCCTTAGGTTTAGGAGTTTAAATAGGGAGAAAATTAGGTTTTGAAGGATCTTTTTGGCAATTGCTCTCTCTCCAGACTTCCACAGACTCTGAAATCTCTTGTGGGAGTTCCTGGAGTTCTCCACGACCTTCCCCCACCGAATCCCGACGAATCCCACTCGCCGACGGCTAGATTCCGGCGACCTAAGGCCAAATCTTTCTAAGGCTTCGATCCACTCGATCCAGGGCTCGTTGGTTCGTGATTTCAACTAGGAAAACTTACGAAGACAGTCTACAAGTGCAACCGTACAAAGATTTCGAAGATCCAACGGTTAGATCCTTTTAAAACCCTTAGAATAGATCAAAAACTTAGATCTAAATAAATATTTGTAGAATGAGTTTCAGATCAAACTAGTACTTCCCCATGATTTCTGTTCAGATATAGGATGTAGGTTTAAAATATCGTCGAATTTCGTCTACCCGATCGAGAGAAATGGAGAAAAAACCCTTTAGGATTTCTGACCGGCTGGGCGAGTAGCTTGGATTTTTTTTTTTTTTACCAAATCAGGTGGAAGACAAATGTTCATTGATCATATTGAGGAGCTCGTAAGTGCAGCTAAGTCTATTAGTTCTGCCCTAGCCTCATCAACTACTTCAAAGAAATGTCTGACAATTGCAGATGCTTTGGAAGAAATTTCTAAAATACCTGAGATATTTGATGATCCAGAGTTATATGAATTTGCTGTTCGGTATATACAAGATCGAAATCAAAGGGAGGCTTTCATGGGACTTCCAACTGATAGAAAAGTTTGGTTTCTACAAAAACAATACCAAAGGAGTTTCACATCTTTACTGTAGAGCATAATTTGTTTATAATTTTTAAAAAAAAATTTAAGTTTTTTTACTACTTTTTTTAGATTGTTCAAACAATTGTGTGTATTTGTTTTTATGTATGGACAACATGCGTGTTTAATCACAACAAGTATTGTAATCAGTGAATATATGTTTATTAAAAGTTAGTTTGGTGAAGATAAATTTGTTACTGTAACTTTGTTGATGATAATACCGCAGTGGCTATAAAGCCAAGGACCTTACTAAAAAAAAGAATAACACAGTTTGTTGTTTTTAATCTTAATTGTCATGAATATTACAGGCAGCTGTAGGCATCGTATTAGAGTTTGAATCTGCAGCTTGATCAATAACAGGGTATTTGCCTGGAACATTTAGCTGGCTGGATTTTTTGAGTAAAATTCATTTTGAGTTAACTGATTCTATTATTGTCATATGTGCTAAACGGATGCCTTTTTGAGTAAAATTCATAGTTGTATTGAGCATTTGCCAGTGCCTGCCATAAAAAAAGAAAAAGAAAAGTAGAGTATACGCTGGCTGGATTTTTTTCCATGTTATTTATGTCATTTTAACGTTAGCTTCGTTGTGCTCTCCGTTGCGATACTATAGCTGATTTTATTGATATGCTACCTTGTTTTATCTAATGATAGAGCCTGAAGTGTCATGGCAATATTATAAACGTTGTAAAGATAAAATCAGTTGGTAATAAGTATGTGGAAGGTTTTGAACAGCTAGTTAGCTTCAACTATGTAGATGCCCTTACATCAGATTTACCTTGTGAGAAGTTATTATTGAGATCTATTTTCTTTCAATTATTTATCCTATCTGTAAATAAAGATGTGAATTTTTTTATTGTCTTTGTGGATACAACGTGAACATTTGTCTTCCAGTTATGAGTATATTTTGCTGCACAACTTATAACTTTTTTTTTTCAGATACACAATGTCGGAGGATAATGAGAGTTTGTCAAGTGACGAGCATAATGATGGAAAATTGCGAAAAATTAAAAAAATGGCAGTTTCACAATTTAGCAATATAATGCTTGCCTCAAGTTTTTTGCAAAATGATTACTTTTCACGTTATTTGAACAAAAGGCCCTGCATGAAAGCAGATAAAAGTGGAGACAGATGGGTTCGGGATTTACTTTGTGGTCATCCTGTTAGGTTTCATAACATATTTAGGATGTCCCAAGTTATATTTACCGACTTGCTTTGCAAACTAGAATCGCTTTATGGATTATGTGGTTCGCATAGAACAACCACTAGAGAAGTTCTTGGAATAACTTTGTTTATTTTGAGTCACAATGAATCCGTAAGAGCTACCGCAGAAAGATTTCAGCATTCTACAGAAACAATAAGCAGATATTTCTCTTTAGGACTTCGAGCATTGATTAATTTAGCAATGGATATTATTGTACCGGAAGATAAGGAATTTCTTGACATCCCTGTACATATTAGAAACGATACTAGGTACATGCCATATTTTAAGGACTGCATTGGGGCAATTGATGGAACTCATGTTGATGCTCGTATTCCTGTTGAAGATCAAATTCCGTATATAGGGCGACATCATTCACCTACACAAAATGTGATGGCAGTCTGTGATTTTAATATGTGTTTTACATTTGTGGCAGCAGGGTGGGAAGATTCAGCTCATGATGCTCGTATCTTTAAACATGTTCTAAGGAGTCCGCAATACAGTTTTCCTGTACCGCCATCAGGTAGTATTTAATTATTAATTAATGATTTTAGTAAGCTTATTTTAAATTTAATGTTAATGAGAAAATAAACATTTTTGTTTACAGGTAAATTTTATTTAGTTGATGCTGGATACCCACTACAACGAGGTTTTCTTAAGCCATATCCAGAGACGCGATATCATATACCAGATTTCCGACGAGGAATTCGAACTACTACAGGCCATCGGGAGGTCTTCAATAGGAGGCATTCCTCGTTAAGAAGTGTAATAGAAAGGGCATTTGGCGTATGGAAAAAGAAATGGAGAATTCTCCGAGATATGCCGAACTATTATTTCAAAAAACAACGGCTTATTGTAGTGGCTACAATGGCACTACATAACTACATAAGAAGGCATCAGTCAAGAAGTGATCCAGAATTCGATGAATGTGATGCTGATGAAAATTTTGTTCATTCCGAGGCACGTGAGTTCCGAGTCGAAGAAGAAGTTGAACCCTTAGGAAATACGAATTGTTCTGTAGAGTTGGTTGATGGCGAAGGTGCAAAGGATATGGCTGAAGTTAGGGAGGCAATTGCAATGCAATTGTACAGTTGTAACAGGTATTACATTAACCTTAAAGTTTATTTATTTATAAATATTATATAAATAAATATTAGTAAAGATAGTATAAATATAAAAGTAAATGATTGATGATGTACTTAAAATATGTTTTTTTTTTTTTATTTCAGGTATCCTGATGAAAATTGAGATTCATCAAATATGAATTGCTCCAAAGTAAAGCATGAGATGACAATAGTTTTGTTTTGTTGTTGGTAGATTTTTTTTTTCATGTACTTTGACTTATTTATTTGACTTTACATGTAATGAATTTAGTGTTTAAATGATACAAGTTGTTAGGTTTAAGGAGTGATTTCTTAAAATTTATATTTTGAAGCAGTAATATATATCATGTCGGTAGGCAGTGCTATGTCTATTATAAATAAAGGATTCAGTATGTGCATAACTTTGTATCCTGTTAATAGAAAGTGGAGAAGAAAAGTTTTATATAAGAACGGGTCAATCTCAATATCTATTACCAATTAAAACTATAGATTAGGATTAATTTTATTTTCTTTTTTATTTTAAAAGCCTAAAATATAATTTGTTTGCAATATATATTTGACTGACTACTCAGAGTGCACTATTTTTTTAACAACTAAAAAATGTGTATATTAATTTTTTAACTAAAACATTTTGTTCCAAATTTTTTTATTCTTTAAATGTGATTGAAGGCTATTTACATAATTAAACACTCTTTGCCTCTGTTTTATCGGATTTTTAAACAAATTATATTTTAGGCTTGAATAATCTAAAAAAAGCCAAACGAAAAAGCATTTTTTTTTTAATTTGCTATTTAATACGTTTTTTCGTTTAAAGAGCATAGTTTTGTAATACCGTGCACACAAAGAGTGTTTAATTATGTGAATAGACAAACGAAAAAGCATATTTTTTTAATTTAAAAATTCAAATTAAATTAGAATCATCTCTGCAGAAGATACGAATATTAGAAAATGAGTAGATGAGCCATATTATACTAGCAAAAAATATGAAATAAATTTGAGTTTAATATATGGATAGTTTCGTCATTTATGATGAAAAAGCTAAAATTATTAATTGTACCAAACACTACTTATCTATTTTAAAGTTTAAATAAGAACATAAAAAGTTATTTAACCAAACAATATTTTGCAATAACTCCATTATATAGAACGTTATTTCTGAAACTCCATTTTCTTCACAACCACTTTAAAACAAACTTTTTCAAGAACATTGACGAACCAAACAAAGCCTTAGTAGATCGAAAGCCGCGGCACCATCCAGAAGAAGGGGAACGATTTTGTTAGTGCTTATTTACAAGCAACAAAAATAATGCTAATTTTTAAATAAATAGAGCAATATATATATATATGTAAATCCCCCTATTTTTTTTTTTAATTTATTTATTATAAGCACCGCATCATTGAATCATCTAATCCTCATCTAATATTGTGTCAACTTTCATTAGCATCAATGCCTAGCTTCACCTTCTATTACAGGAGAAATTATTCCATGCGGATTCCAGACAGTTCTTTACCGTTCGGATGTGAGTGTATACAATATTTGACACATTGTGTATAAAAAAATAAATTATATAAAAAATTATACTCAGCGTACACACTATATACACTCATATCCGAATAATTCTTTACTGTCCGAACTCCACACGGAAAGTGATATTTCTCGTCATAATATTTTTTATGATGTTCAATGCAAAAACTTCATCACATCCTTCAAAGAGCAGCAAAGACCTCATAATCATTATTTTACATTAAGCAAAAGAGAGAGAAGATCACCATGAGCATGTTGAATGATGATTCATTTGTGTATTGCACTAATTGACACACTCTTCTATTACCAAATATTCAAGCATTCTTGAACTCCATGAATTAAATAATATTTAGAAATGTATTCCATAAAGCTAGAAAGTTCTCTTATGGCAGTTAAATATGAAAATTTTAAATCTGTATCTGTCATTGCTCCAATGACAAGAAGCAAAATCAACAAAGCTCTGTTACAAAAGTTGGATCTCGATCACATGTACAATTACAAAGTAACACCCATATTTTATATATTTATAAAACTATCTCTTAATTACCTTTATTTATACGACTACCCAAATCTCAAAGAGTACGACAGATTCCCAATCCATATTACTGTGTTCCATTAACCCATCAACAAGCTAGTATACAGAAATTTGATTGTTTAGGGTTTAGCAAAATAAAACAGTTAGGTTCATTAAATTTAATGAGATTAGGATTATATTAACAGATCTCTGTAAGTAATTGTAATTTATAGGCAAATGATGAGTATTGGGAGTTAATAGATAGTTTATGAGTTATTAAGTGTCATGTTTTTCTATAAATAGTCTGTTTTTGGAGGAATTAGATATGATGAAATGAAATGTTGCAAGCCTCCCTTCAGTTAAGTTTACAGTCTCTTTCTATCCCAACAATGAGTTTGCAACAAATCATAATAATCCAATTTAAAATGGGTCCATCTCTAAATTGTAAGCACAAACAGTTTGCGGAAATTTAACTTAACATTAGAAGTGCATTAAAAGGTTATTACAACATAAACCATACAATGAAGCACATTATAAGGAGCAGGTTCTAGAAAATAAAGTTATCTTCAAACAAAAAAAATGCACTGCGAAGTATAAATTGATCATATAATTTAAAACAAGGTCTAAAGAGTTTACTTCGAGGAAATAGAGAGGAAAATTTGAATCCTACTGTAGAACTCTTACAGTAACAGGAACATTGAAGCATAAGCTTCTGTTTTTCCTGATTTGGAAATTGACTGCTTCAAGACCAGTTGCCACCCGGACAGCTACAGCTTTAACAGTATTTTGAATAGCATTCCTGTTTGATTTGAATTAAATTTATATTTTACAGTATGAAGTGGGAAATGATGAAGATTACACTGTTAAAAGTTATAAGACCTTACCTAGAAATGAATCTGAAGGATTTTGGATCAAAATTACAACCAGATAGAAAGCGCTCTATGTCTTCTCGAACAGCGTTGCTGGGAATACCTTGAATTAGAACCTGGGCAGAAGTCCCATACAAGGATTAAATATTGCATAATGCTGCCTGAGATTTTCAAATAAAAATTGATTCATATAAGATATTCTCAATAGATTCAATTATTTATTCATCACAACATGTCAGTTAACATAAGCCTATTATAGTGCTTCATGCCCTGCATACCAACATTTGTGGGCCTAAGAAACAGGCAAATAAGTACATAGGACATCATAAACACATCCATCGAATTTATTTAATACTTACATTTCTAAAAACAGAAAGAAAATGACAATCAAATTTATCCCATAACCGAAACTTCAAAGATAAAACGTCATTGACAATTTCAAATCAATACTTACAGTTCTGCCGTCATGCGATTCAGTGATATCCCATTGGCCAGAACTTATCTGTTAGGAAACAAACTTTAAATTCACAATCTGCAGATGTCTAAATCGTAGGTCTGATTTAAACTTACAAAAGACTAGCAAAATAACTCCCAAAAATATCACCTTATCTAACTTGTATAAACGACCCTTCCTCGTAGTTTGCCTCAAAGCTGCATCATAGGAAGACTGTGAAGGAAACCGCAACATCCTAAATTATAACAAAAGGAGAAGCTTGAATGCCTCGCATAATATACAAAATAGCAAATAAAGCAAGAAGGATATAATTAAATAATCAATCAAACTAGAAAAGAACAAAGAAAACACTTCTGAAATAAAGATTATTGACTTTCCTATTTGAAATAGACTATCCAAGTACTTAATACTTGAATATTCACATTGCTCTCTAGATGAAAATAGGAGGATTTCTACTCTTTGATTCTTATACTAACACCATTTGCAATTCCTTCAAAATAAATTGGTATTTCCTCTAACAAACTATTTTGAAGAGGCATGGACAAATATAAGCCTGGAACAAGCTTGGTTTAAAAGAAAAAAAACAGACAATTACAAGCAAATAAAAGCAAAAAAAAACATGAAGTTTCAAATGGCAATCATTTAAAACATCATCTGCACCAGAAAAAATATCGGGAAATCTCATTAAGTACTCCAATATTGTCAGGATACATTATGGCACATTCTATTATTCTTTTTTTCTTCTTTATATTGCTTAAGCGTATATGTGGCTCATAGTAAGTATTTGATTCAAACAGTTCAGTAAAATTTGACTAAAAACAAATGGATCATAATTGGCATTATATTTCAAATTCTTGAATAGATCAACAACTGTTTCAGAATGTTCAACAATCTATATATATATATATATATCAAAATAATCCCCCAATTATCCATAGGTGACCGATTTAATCTTAGAGCCACATTTCTCCAATTTAGGCTTCGTTTGGGACAGCTTTTGACCACTCATTTTTTCCTACTTTCAAGAAATTTTTGTACTTAAAAGTCATTTTATAAAGTAGTAAGAAAGTCGTCCCAAACAAAGCCTTAGTTTCTTGACTATACAAAATTGATTCAAAATAATCTCTTAAGGATTAAATTGGAATCAATTATGTATAGTAGAGAACAAAAACTAGAGAAATGTGATACTCTGAAACTAAATTAGCCACACATGAATAGCCGGGAACTATTTTGGAATTTAATCATTATATATATATTCAATTGGGTGCGAATATTCACAAACAACAAGAGATTATCATTGAAGTCATCAACTGTTTTTGTGCATGATGCATAGTTTATTGATGAATAGAACTATATATCAATCATTATGTACTAAGTTTTCTTTTAAATATTATATATGTTCTTGAAATACATACAAATAATATAATCACTGAGCACTCAACATGTGTCCTATCTTTGAGTCACGCCATAGATATTCAAAAGCTTATTGCGTCAACGATCAATGCCGTGTTCCTATCCCATGCGTTAAGAAACTCTTTGATCTTCACACTGGCATGGTCCTCCACTCCGCCAACCCCATCCCCCTACCTTATGATTGTTGTTGAGCATCCACCCAAAGAAGTTGTTCTCCCATAGATACTTGAAATATTATTGCAGTTAATAACTCAAGTGACATGTATTTGAAGATGATACATCAGGCAGTCATTGTTGATCTAATCCAATCACAAGTAAGATTTGGGTAACATGTATAGCATTTAGAGTGTTGGACCAACAGCCACATTGAATGAGAAGTAAATGCACGAAATTTAGCTAAATGAATTAAAAAACAAGTTTTCTTACATAACAGACATGACATATACATCAAGGATCAAGCAGTTAAATTAGTGTGTGGTGACAAAATTCAAAATAGCTAGAGAACTGGCAAATGTGGGCTGCTGACGAAATTGATATAAAATATATAATAGCTCGAATAAGAAAGAGGATGGTATACATTGCACGAACATTGAAATTGGATTAAAATTATTGTTGTATTCAAACTTTACATCCGATGTAGAAAGATCACATCCTTCCAAGAAATGTATAATATCTGTCTTCAGTGTGTTTCTTCCAAAACCTGTCAGCCGACCATAGGCCGCACCTAGATGCATTGTAGTCAGAAAATATGCAAGTTAAAACAAGGCTATGGACAACAAAATAACAGAAAGAAAAGTTAAAGATAATTATGGACTGGAAACGGCAATAAGATACCAAGTTACAATCAGGCTCAAGTGGCATTCATGCGCGTGCCATGCACACACAGACAAACAGATGTAAATAGGAATGCTTCGAGAGTCATTTTATTGTTATACGGTCGGCTAGTCGTGCTTATATGGCCATCGACGTCATATATTGTTGTTGTGGCTTTTGTCACTTCTGTCCCACACCCTCCCAATTTTCTTCTTTGCAGGAATCGCAGAAATGAGGGCAAACATGATGGATAGTTTCTCAAGATAATAAGATCACAAATATACGGAGGCGTGGGATATCTCCTTAAAATCATGTGCCAAATTAAATTACCTTCTTCCAGACTTGCTGCCAGCATTTTTTAGAATCTCCTAAAACTTAAAGCAAAATAGGATATTTCTCCCTTTATTAGGGATTGTAGCTGCATCTCTGACTGTAGTAGTTAGCCTGTGTACATAAAATACCAAACAAGCCTGGTTTTCCATTATTATTTGTCCTTTCTTTAAGAACGCTTTCAGTATATATGACAGAACTTGCTTTAATGGAAGTACACTCTAACTTGCAATTTATTTCAAACCATCTATTAACCTAAAGAAAATTACCCACGTTAATGTACTCATGACATAGAACTTAGTTCTCTAAAATAATACTAAATTTCGATGATGCTGGGAAAGAAGAGATTAAGTAGCTTGAGGATACCAGACATCAATATTTACCTTCAAAGATGTGGCAACTAAGTTGAAATTTGAAACATTCTTACTATTAAAATTACTAGTAAATGATTAAAATTTACACCAATCTTGATCTAAATCTAAGTTCTACTGAATGTTTTACAGCAAAATTCTAGATGGAACTAGTCAAATTAGCCCACATCAGGTTTGCCACAATTAAAAAATTCCAACTTACAATATTTGATGTAAAGTTATAGAGAACAAAAAAAAGATGTTTAAATATTTTTATTGCTCTTAAGAAAGCATTATGATTAAATACCATGAGAAATATTTTGTACACATAAGGAAGAGATGTGTGTACAATGATATATTGAAGTTATTAAGAAAACATATGATGGAGCACTAACTATATTAAAAGTACTTCAATAGTGATCATAAAATTTCTACTTATATTATCCCAACATCAAATTATCATAAAATCCATATCTTTTCTTATCAGTTATAGAGATGCTTGCACAAACTACAGTGTTCTCGTGTATGCTTTTCAAATATTATATAGTTATAATCAGTAAGAGAATTGCTGAAATAAGTAGAAAGTACAAACGTGAAATTTAAAAAAGCATTACATATGATCAATTTGCTAAGATGTTCATTAAATTTTCCTTACAGGATTGAGATGAAGGATCGAATTACAACTCTCAATTTTAGGGCAAAGCACGGATGCAACCAAGGTCATGTGCAGGCCTTGGATCGTGCGAGCTAGGACTTCTCAATTTGAATAAAACCTCACTCATGTGCCCTCCTTTCCTCTAGACTTAAGCATGATAACCATGAGCCTAAATTTGCATAGGATCACTTAATTATAAGAGAGGACAGTTGAGTGAAGGCGAAATACATTCTCAATTTCCATGTGGTTGCAACATACCATCTCGATCATGTATTTTTTTCTCATATGCATTTAGAACAAGAAATCTCTAATTTGTTTACCAATTGAGGGTGAGAGATGTAGGATTTAAATATAGATGACAAGCAGCAACTGGGTTTTGGCTAGCAATATCTCGGAGGTCAATATCGTTGTGTAAGTTAAACCAGTTGGGAGGGTTTCTTGAGCTTCTTCTTTATTAAGAGTTAGATTACTCGGGCTTTGCAAAGGGCTAGTGAGTGTCCTTGTATTGTGCACCATTGTTGGCTTCTTGTTTAATAAATTGGATCCTCTCACCTATCTCTTGGGTGTAAGTTTTATTTAAGCTAACAACAAAAATTTTGGTATTTGTTTGTTTGTTTGATTTATTTGTTTATTTGTTGCTCATGTATTTTCACTTCAAGAGTTGCTTTCACATCAAATTAAATGTTTCATTCCTACAAACTAGCATCAGAGCCTAATGTGAAGTTCAAATGACATGAAGTTTAAGATAAAAAAAGTTGATGGATTAAAGATTTTTTGGCTTTAGACAGTTAAGGCGTGTGATTTTATCCAATATTTTATGAAGACACTCATGAGGTGTTCAAATATTCCAACAATGATAAGAGAATAAAACAAGATAATATAACTAAAAATTTGTTTTGAAGATTTAGTTATGTTTAACAAATGAAGTCGTGATAGAGGTATCGAAAAAGAACTGTAAAGGATAGCTAGAGGTTTATACATGACCAAAAGACTATCCAACAAACTCTATCAAAAACATACATTATTAGATTGCAGGAAGGAAAGTGTGTCTATTAAATTACGTCTAAGCAATTTAAACTTTAAAGAATATTAATATGATTGTTGATGATAAGTACCAATGTCTATTAAATAGTAGGGATTTATTTCTATTATAATGAGATATGATACATTAAGAGAGATTGATTTTCCTTAAAAAGGAAGGAGTATTAAACATATGGCAAGCATAAGTGATGCAGAGCATTGTAAGCGAGAGGAACAATTTACCTTTATGACATATATTTTGTTTTATTTCACTATTCTTGTTCTTAGCTTTATTCCTTTTCAATTAACACGCAATATAACAAAATTCTATATTACATTGAAAACTTTAGTATTAGAGGAGAGTAATAATTAGTACAATTTTGGCTAGCTATGCATGATAAAAGAATGGGAGATCAGAAAATTTATAATAAAGTTTCAGTTATATGTGTTTCTTTTTTTTCCTTGTTGTCGTTTGTATTACTCATAGCTACCACGCTAAATTGGAATCAAGGCTTGGCAATTGGGAACAACAGCAGAAGTGAACAATTGGGTGGCTATCGATAAAGATTGGAGATTGAATGCCCTTTTGGAGGCGCTAGCAAGCATTGCGTGACAATTGGATGAACTCACTTTTGAATTCTTTCATTTTTTTTTATGTCGAAATGCAGAGGGAGAAGCAAGCTCTCATGGCGAGAGGTGTCAAACCAATTTTTCGAAGGATGACTCCAACAAAACAACAGCACCACATAGAAGCGTTCTAAGTGATCGAGAGACATAAGAAGATATCCAGTAACCATTTTGGAAGTCACAAATTCTTAAGGAGAAGATGATCTTAGTCAACACTTCTATGCCTCGAATTCAAAAGAGGAGAATTGCTTTCATAATAATCAGCTTGTTCGGTGACATGATTAGCACAATTGAAATCAAGGCGAATTGCATGTTAAATTGGACATCCCAATCTTCAACGGTTGATTGCATATCAAAGGCTATCTTGATTGGAAACAGGCTATTTGGTTGACATGAAGCTACCTGCAAAGAGTTTATGTATTTTGTGTTACAAGGTGCAACTTTGGAATAATTACTTTTGTTTTATCTTTATCTAAGCTAGCATATCATGTTTTGGGGAAGTAAAAAATATTTAACTTCTTGGTTGCAAGAAATGTTCTCGAATAAAATCAAGCACAAGTTAATGGTAGGTCTTTAGGTGATAATCAGGCAGAGAAGAACCTATATTGCACAATATAGCCCAATATAAGGTTGAATCACTGCAACAATCAGATAGAGAATACAATCACTTTGGAGGTACAAAAATTTAGGAAAAGGTACATTTGCTATTGTTGAATTCAACTTGAGGTACAAAATTAAGCTTTGTGAGATTACCTAGTGGCTAGTGCTCAGCCCTTTGAGACTTTGAGATTTATAAATGATCAGCTTGGAGAAGTGGAACTGTAGAGAAGATCCAAGTTATTTCCACACCATTGATCAAGGAGAGAGAATTGCCAAATTTGGCTTAATGTGTCATGCTTAGTGCATTATACATTACATAGGATTTGAAGAAGCATTGCAAAGAATCTATTTCCAAGACACTCGTGATATATTCCTTACGAGAATCATGGGATCGAACAATTAGCGTGCAAGATAAAGGATCAAATCACATCTCTCAATTTCATGGAAAGCAAGGACATGACCTAGGTTCATGTTCATATCTTGAATTGAATGCATCAAAAACTTCTAATTTCCCATGAGACCTTGATTAATAAACCTTGTTTTCGTTGGAGACATGCAAAATGATTATTTGTCTCAATTTGCGTGCCCTAGGATCTCTCAAATATACGAGAGTCGAGCAACTAAGTGAAAGGTAGATTCTTCAATTGGCACGCAAGTGCAACAAACCCTCTTTCTTAGAATTGTCTTCTTAACTGAATGTGAAGAAAAATCTATCTATTTATACCCACCTATTGAGGATGATGGCTTGAGGATCTAAATATACTCGAGCAATAGTAACAACAACAAGAACTTTAGTCAACATCATCTTGGAGACTATTATCATGGTTTTAAGTAAACTCATTGTGAGGGTTTTTTAAGACTCTTCTTTGTTGAGAGTTAGGTGTATTCAAACTTTAGTAAGGGTTGATGATTAAACTTAATATATTATATATATTACTTCTTATTTAGTGGATCAAATCCTCACTCTCCTCCCTCATTCATGTAGACATTGTTTGAGTTGAACCAATAAATCTTGGTGTTTTGTATGCATAATCAATTTTATATTTCTGTCTAGCTCATTGTATTTCGCTCTTGGATGCGCTTCAACATCAAATTTGATATTTATTCCAACAATTTAAATGATGATATGTATTATTGATCCTACACTTCAAGATCACATCTAAGAAATTAAAAAAAAAACAATGGTCATTCTCCTCTTATGAATTGTTTGCTTCAATTTTTCTAATTGGACTATTTATCACTCTTATGCTTATCTCAGCACAACTAATGTGTACAATTAGAATATTCAAAGTGTGGAAAGACATGGTCAATATCAAAATGTCCCAAATAAGAATGGAAAGAAGTTTGGGCGAGATATCCTGACCGAATTTTGGTCTGCATGATTTCAAACCCCGTTCATTTTCTTTGAGATGAGTACTATAGAAAAGTTGATTGAATCTCAAAGAAAATTTAAGGGTTTTAAAACTCAATCTACCCAAAATTTAGGTCAAGATATCCGGACCGAATTTGTCTTCAATACTAATATTGCATTGATACTTACATCATACAAAATAATAATAATGATTTCCGCAGTGCCTTCTCATAGCAGAAATGAATTTATCCAATCATTCCTTGGAGAAACGCAATTGGGGGTCGTAAGGCGTAACAAGGTTCGAAGAAAAACTAAACCCAGGCAGAGGCAGTGATGAATTTCATACCTTCGGAAGATTCGTAAAATGAGTCGGAGACTGGCTCTTGCTGCTCCCCAACGGAGGAGAAACTCCTTGAAGGCATCCAGCGGATTGGATCAAACAGTGAAACCCTATATTTGAGAGCATTCCTCGAAAGAAAACTGAGCTTCGACATTTCTAAGAAGCGGCGACGGCGTGCTGAGCTCGTCGCGTCTAATTGAGCGCCACTATCAAACTCGGCCCTTGGATTATCCCATCTGTTGATATATATTGGTCGACCTCGGAGTACGGAAGTGATGGATGCTTCAACCGGTCTAATTGGGGTTGATTTTTTTTTTTTACATATTTTTGAGTTAATTAAAGTCAAATTCATATATATCACACTCAAGCTTCGAATTGGGCATGAATCATTGAATCGAAAACTTTTAAAATTAATTATGAATCATCCAAACTCTAATTTCAACAAACTTATAGTTAAATTAAACATCTCACATAAACAAACTTGATGACACCAAATTCAATCTAATCCGAGCTTAAATGAGCTCAAATCAAACAACAAAAGAAGACTTGGAAGCTTCATAGCATTAATAGGATGATCAAATCCAAATGATATATGAAGATAACATGCTTATAGTCGAATTAAGCAACTCCACGAGAAAAATCCAACAAGCCCAAGATTGTATAATTCTAACATCTTTAAGGCACTTAAATGCTGAATAAAAGCTCAATGATTAGTGAAATCGAAATCAATATCAATAGTCTGATGGTGCACTCCCAACATGTCATTGCTCTTCTCCATATTTACTAGTCATATCACTCCCAAAAAATATAAATAGCTCATCATATTCACACGAGGGGGGAGGAGAAAGAAGAGAAGAGTTCTTATCACACTCCATAATCAATATTTGAAGAATTACATATGTCTTTTATTTTGACAATTTAATTAGAGTTTACCAATAAACAACAGAAAAAAAATTGCATTTTGTTTAGAACTGCCGGTAGAAAAATTATGCATGTTGTCTGGAGCCTTCTATCATAAGATCCTTATTCTTTCTTGAAAACATGTAAATCTCGTAATGAGCACATTACCCAACAAGTTAACTAAAATCTTATAATTGAAATCAACGCAAGATTAAAAAAAAAACAATATGTTATAAATCATATAAAGAAATATATGCATCAATCTCTATTGTGATTATCTATATAAATTTATCATTCTATAGTTTATCACATTTCAATCCATTACAACATCAGTCAGAGTATCAATAATGATAATGCAAGTAACAATAGTAGTGTTATGATTAATAACATTAAATAGTATTAACTATAGTCTTTCCAACATTCGTCGCCTACTAACTATGGTATCTCCGACCGTCGTCTGACTATGATATTTTCGACCTTTATTGCTCGTTACTATGGTCCCTCTGACCACCTTCACCTTACTATGATCCTTCTAACCTCCGCCTCCTGTTAACTACAATCCTTCTAACCATCATCATACGACTACGACCCTATAAACAAATAAGTAGGACAACACTCTTTTAAGAACAAATATCATGTCATTCTCCAACTATATAATGTGTTATATACAATGTGTATTTATTTTATTGAGTCAACATCCTCTTCCCAGGAAGGGCATTATTTGTAATCAGTCATCAATATTAGTGAAATCATTTCAACTAAGCTAGGCCATGTGGTTTCCCCCACCTTTTAAGGGGTTTTCATATAAAAATTCTGGTGACTCTTTTGAAAGTTCTACCTCTCTCTCATATATGTATGTGTGTTGGATATGTGCACAAAATTATGACACTAAATTATATATCTCTCTATTGTCACAAATATTCCAGGATGCAAACAGAATCCAAGACCTCCTAATTAATAGCTAAAGCTCTTAACCAATAGATCAAAATGAACCTGATAAATTAGGCACGATCATATAAGGTTTTTTAAGGCCTGACCTCACAAATTAGGTCAGGCTATGTAGGTGGAATTCCAAAATGAAACTACCATGTTTGAGCAATTTTATATTGTATTTCATTTATTAGGTTGGAGATATTCTTCGTTAGATATAATTTATATAAGAGTATTTTTAAATAATAATATTATCAAATATTATAATATTATCTTTGAAATATAAGACATTTTATTTAAAAATATATGTTATTTAAAATAAATAATGATGATTGCAACGTTTTTTTCTTATTTATTAGGCTATAAACTATCATGATATTGCATTTCAATATTTAGGATTGTTGCGTGCATGAACATTTGGCAGATTGAATTTTAAGAAATGGGAGAGATTGTGAGATTAACATCTTAGTTTTGTATGAAAATTTGGCAGAGATGTGCAAGAATTGTAGGAGACTACAATTTTTATGAGGAAAATCGAGGAAAGTGAAAAAAATGGAGTTTGTGCCAATTGAAATGATTTCATAAATTTTTATCATTGGTTACAAATATTGCCTTCCTCAGGAAAAGACATTAATTTAATGCAGTAAGCATACAATATATAGAACATACTACGAGGCTGAAGTTCGAAGAACTCTGTGATATAGAAGTTGCCTTTAAATGATAGTTTGCTTATTTAATTTGGTCTTACTACTTTGAGGAGAGACTAGTGACTAAAAAGTCCAGCATAAATCTCGATGTTAATGTCGAAAATTAGAGTTAGTGTCGATGGGGTGCATTAATATTTTAAGCAATGGAATACATTGACATTACTAGCAATGATAAGTGAAAATATCAACTTGTGTTAGAGTAGCCAAGAGAATGATTATAGTGTTGTAGGTAAGAAGATTATAGTCGAGTGGTAGTGGTTGGATGATTTTAATGATGGTCGAAGAATTATAATTAAGCAAAGGAGGTTGAATGACTATAATTGAGAGGTGGTTGTCGAAGGAATGTAGGCGAGAAATAATGGTCGAACGACTGTAGATGGGTGATAGCCTTTGATAGACTATAATCGAGCTACAATGATCCAAAAAGTATAGTTAGGCAACGAAGGATCATATGCTTGTGACAAATGTCTAAGGATCGTAGTCAAGTATCAGGAACAAATGTTATCAAAAGAACGAGATCAGAGGACCATTGTTGGGAAACTATGGTTAGAAATCTTAGTTGGGTGACATTGGTTAGAAGATCATAGTTGGGCAACTATGGCCGGAACATCGTAGTCAGATAATGTTAATCAAAAGAATACAATCATAAGATGGAGGTCATAGAATTATAGTTGGACGATGATGTTCAAAGGACCATAATTAAGTAATGGTGGTCAAACCATAGTCGGGTGAGAATTGTAGCCAGACGACTATGATTTGTGGATTGTAGTAGATTGACGACGGTGCAACAATCAAACATTACTACAAGCATTTTTTTTCATTGCACCATCTGTCCATCTTCCCTTTCCATCATGTTGAGCAATAATTTATATAGTTTTATTTATTTTTAACCACCATCATCTTAGGATCTAATTGTAATTTGTAAGAGTCCATGTGTTATCATTTTTTTTCACCCCATAATCAAAAGAATGAGATTTATCATGATAGACTCGAGGCCTAATTGGAAGGCCAGTAACTTTTTATAAAATTGATGGTAAAGTTGTTCAGGTAAAATAATTTAACTATTTAAGTTCTAAAAATAAATTTGTAGTACAAAAATTATAAAAAAAAAAAGAAGTAAACAAATAGTAAGAAACAATAAAAAAAATATTAGTACTTGTGGAAAAAAAAATATTATGTACGGATACCGAACGCCATCCAGAAACCAACCAAAATGAACCACGTCACCCATGTGCTCAGTACTGTGGCTCGATACCACTGACATGACACATTCTGGTTAGTATCCGGACGACGTTTTGCATCGTCTCTGTACAGAATAATTTCTCCAACTTAAAATGACTGAAGGAATAATAAAATCATTATGCTCTTCAATGAAAAATATCATTTAGTAAAAGAAAATTGTAATATATGACTAATCAAACATGACCAAATTTGAGTAGATATATAATAACCCAAAATTTCCCTATATTTGGGGAAAAGCTTCAAACATCAGCACCATAGAACACAAGAACACATCTGCATTTAATCATATAAATCATAGTGCATGTAACTTCAAATATTTCAAGCTTTAAATACAACTGTAGCAAACCAAACACACCAAGGCTATGAAATGGAGGCCATTCAAGTAGTCAGAGACTCCTATAGATTTTGAAATTAAAGAGCACACAAGAAAGTCAAGTAGTTAAGATAAAGATCATATTGGAATTTTCACTTCCACTTCTTAAACTTGCCACCGCCGAACATTCCATGCTTGCCATGCTTCCCATGCTTGAATTTTCCATGATGTTTGAACTTGCCACCATGATGCTTGAACTTCCCACCATGATGACCATATGCACTATATCCCCCATGACCCCCATGATGGGCATATGGATCATGGCCATATGGATTGTGGCCCCCATGATGAGAAGAACCATGTGTCAAGTGATGAACTCCATAGGCGGCGGCCGCCGCAGCAGCACCCCCAGCTAGCAGTGATCCTCCATGAGATCCATGCCCTGAAAAAAAATTGAAATATACAATCAAAATGATTCATAATGTTTGCTGTATTGATTACAACTTATTTGGCTGTGGGTGGGAAACATTACACAGTAACTTAGTTGCATTATCTTTGCTAGACTAGGAGAAAATGTCTATAGTAATCAATCTCTAATTTATAGTTGGCTCCAAATAGTAGAAAGAGTAAGAGAGAGGGCAATCATAGAGCTCCTTCGCCAAACTTTTTAGCAGGTCAGCATCTAACTCTGATGCACGATGGAAGCAAGGAAATAGTACCTAACTTTGCTAATGAAGCATTGAAAGGCTTGTTTTTTAATTTCTGGACACATTAATAAGTCATCATATATTATGAATTTTAATTTCAAATATAAAGATAATTATCCATCTGTCATTAATTCAGTAAGGGCATCTCCAGTCGAACACCAAACATGCGTATGGCGTCGTTCGATCGGTCCAGCCGAACACTAAATTTTCCGTTATTTGCTTGCGAGTGAACAGTGCGACGCCATATTATGACCCGCTATATATTTTTTTTTAATTCGAAAAATAAAGTATGAGAAAGAATATACTATGAATATTCTCTTTTTAGTGTTAGAAAATGGAGTTTGGTTAGAAACAAGTTACTACATATTGGTGTATTACTGCATTTTAGAGAGAAAAATGAGTTCTTCGGTTGGAGATGCCCTAATTAATAGTGGATTAATTAAGAGTAATTAACTTAAGACATTGTAAGTCTAATGAATAAATCCCACTTAGGGTGAATGAGAATGAAAAATTCCCTGCTCGTATTCCTATCTTCTATATTTTTTAAGTGTTGAACAAATTGAAATGTTCAAAATAAGATCATATCCTCCTCATTGGTGCTATCAGTATCATTAAACTGAATAATCGGACTTTCTATCAAACAACTATTCATAATGATTATGGTTGAAAATGTTTTATGACACATTCACCGCCAGTACAATACAACATTATCTTAAGTGATGCAAGCATACCTTGGGAGTGAGGGGGATATCCTGCAGGTGGGTATCCTTGTGGGGGATACCCCCCCTGTGGGGGATATCCCTGTGGAGGGTATCCTTGTTGAGGATAACCACCAGGTGCTGGAGGGTAGCCCTGTGGTGGATAGCCATGCGGTTGGTGACCTTGTGGAGGATAACCAGAGTGCTGGCCAGCAAGTCCATGTGCAATATTTGAAAGAAATCCCTTGTCATGTTGGTCTGAACCATCATGCTTGTGCTTGTCCTTCCCGCCTCCCATTATCCTAATTCAGCTTAAAAATGAATAAGAATACCTTATCATACATTATTAAAGCAGAAAGACGTCGAAAAAATCCAAAAGCACTTTTTGATAAAAAAAAAGACCTAACTTCAATTGACATATATGAGTGAAACAGATTGCAATTCACAAATTCAACTCACAGAGACAGCCTATCTGCAAATGAAGGGACAAGACTACGTAAATCAACCTCTTCCAATACCCTACATTATTGGGGGCCACTTTGCATTGTAATACATCTGGTTTATATTTGTTCCGAATAAATGGGAACTTACAATGTAAATAAAGACACAAATTTTCTACGGCAAGATTGATCACAAAAGTTGATTACAATCAAATTTATGTCATGACTCTATAATATCCGCTTAAGAAACTTGCTCTCAACTTCAATACATTTCAAAAATCTCAAATTTACCTCATTAGTGAATATTATTCTTCAATCTAATGTGATTTGTAGAGTAATATTTAAAATTTTGCTAACACAACCATTAATATATCTGGTTATTTTGGTAGTTGGCATCAAAGACTTCAGAACTAAAAGTTGACACAAGTGCATGAGTTAGTATTTAAATGACACGATTGGTGATAAATTTTAAAATTATTCATGAATTTATCTAATTACGTCAAGATCAAATGCTGCGAGTGGATCGGTCTCAAAGTTTGATTTTAAAGATTACAATTGATTAGTTCCTTTTATTTGGAAATACATCCATTAATTTATTAAACATACATCAATATAGATTTAGGGTCGATTTGCAACTGTTGCAACATTTGTATAAAGGTGATTGTGAAGCTATTATTTAGAAAGTAACCTTCTCACCATAACAAATTCTCACCACAAAAATTTCTGAAAAGCAACAACCAAACTGAAGTGTGGTTGTAGTTTAAAAAACAAAGTAGGGAAAAGTTCTCCCAAACAAACCCTTATTCAATCTCTAAAATAGCCACAACTACCTTGGCTGCTCAGCTCCTATTAGCCACAACTACCTTGGCTGCTCAGCTCCTATTAGCTACTGATCTCCTTGAAAACGGACCACTAGTTTTGTAATGTAAAGAATGGAATGTCATCGTGCAAACATTAGCCACTTTTGTAAGGCCTTACCCTAAAAGAGCAAATTGCTAAATCATATCATAATTCCAAACATGTCCATAGGTCATTCAAGTTCAATAAATGATAACAATGAAAAAAAATCATTATCTTACAACTTTAATTATTTTTCTTTAAATGCTATATTTTGCTACCTTCTAAAAGAGAACAAATAAAAAGTGATCTATGAGAACTATGTATGTCAGCATTATCACTTTTTAGTCATGACCTATTGAATCATGAGTTGGTTCTATTTAAAATATCACCATTTGAACATACATGGAAACTCATGGCATTGATGAAACTTTTTGCCTCAATAACTTAGATTCATGCTACTGTGTAAACAATTTTAACACAATATGGTTCGAAAGGATCATAATAAAATTGAAAAATATCATACAATGATAATTAAAATTTGTCTCTCTTCAATCATTCCTCCGATCCCCTTAAAATAAAACATTCAATAGAAAGTTGTTCAACAATCAATAATGTCATAATTTCTATAATAGAAGTGCTATGGGTGATTATAGGTCATCAACCTATGGAGGCATCAAAACATGGCACTCAATTGTTCACTAGTGCCACATATGTATGTGGTTGAAGGTTTATAACACATGAAAGAGCATTCACCATTAATCTCTGAAGAGAGCACATTAAAAATTGTTCTTTCGAGATACCCCCTTCACCTCACATGTATCTTGATAAGCTAATTTAATTGGACTAATGAGTAGCATGGTTTAATATTATTTAAATGCTAATGTTATCAAGAGGACAATATTATGCATTAGATAATGTATGCATAGTTTAATGATAAGGGTTGGTTGGCTACAAGTAGGATTTAAAAAATACTACAAATCTAAATTTAGCAAATTTTGAGGGGTTTATGATAGGAAATACTTGAGTTCGCAAGTAACCTAACCAAAATCGGCGAACATTCAACCGCAAAACTGCTGTCCACAGCAGGAAAACAGCAAAAATCTGCTGTTTACAGCAGAAAAACAGCAAAACCACAAAGAAATCTAAGAGAAAACTCAATGAAAAGCTTGTATTCCACTAGATGATGAATAAAACAGCAAAGATACACTTGATCCTCAATTCGAGAGGAGGATCGATCTCTCCCAAATCTCTAGACGCCGCTAGAGCCCAAAGAAACCTAAATCTACGAGATCTCAAATTTCAGCCAAATTCAAGATACTCAAACCCTAGCAAAATCAACTATTTAATGCATACAAATCAAAAGGAAATCCCAAAACAGTCCCTACATTCAAATTTCCCTCTCAAAACCCTAAAAAATGCTTCCTAAAAAGCTCTATTTGAGCGGACGAGCCGCCCGATCTCCGCAGGAGGCGGAGATCTCGCTGTTTTTGCGAACTGCCGGTCCCGCGTGGACCGGCTGGACCTGTCCAGTGGACCGGTCTAACAATACTCCCCTCCCAAAAATCCACCTTGTCCTCAAGGTGGAGATATGCCCGTGTTCCGGTGGAGGTGGCCATCCTTGAGGTGACTGTAAATCCTTACTGTATTGCTAAACCAAGGGCCGCACGGAAAGAAAAACATCCTCTCCCTCTTCCAATCTGATCGCATCCAGTCTGTGTAGTCCCACCATATAGTCTTCCCTCACCTCTTGTATGTCCCTAACCATGGTCTTAAGTGATGTGATGGCTTTGGATAGCCCTGCATCTCCCCTTATGACCGCCCTTCTCCCATCCACCATTAATTCCATCGTGAGTGCTCCCCAATTGTCCTTGATTTCCCCCAAGGTTTGCAACCACTTTATCCCCAAGATGACATCAGTGCTTCCTAACTCAAGTGGGAGAAAGTCCTCCTTTACTTGAATCTCCTGGATGGTCAACACCACATCCTTACAGATTCCCTGGCCTTTCTCCACCTTCCCTGTACCCATCATCACCCCATAACAACCGGTGTCCACCAATTTCACTCCTAGTCGGTTGACGACCTGAGTGGAAATGAAATTGTGGATAGCCCCACTATCAATTAGTACAACCACCTCACAGTAAGCTATCTCTCCTTTCACTTTCATAGTGTGACACGGAGTGAATCCCACTACTGAGTTCAAAGAGACTTCTGTCACATCCAGGTGCAACTTCTCCTCCTCTCCAGATCTGCTCCCACCTCCCTCCTCGTCTTCCTCGTCTTCACAGACAAGGAGAACCTGAAAAGTTCGATCCTTGCACCTATGCCCTGGCATGTATTTCTGATCACATCTGAAGCACAACCCCTTTGTCCTCTTATCCTGCATCTCCTTCTCTGTCAGCCTCTTGAAATTTTCCCCACTACCTCCTCCTACTGGCTTCTCCCAGGTGGTCACATTACTGTTGCCTGCTGCAGACCCCTTGGGTGCTAGAAGAGTGGTCGCCGTCTTGTAAGAGCCTCCTGAGCAGTTACCTCGAGCCCCTTCTTTCTGCTTTCTTCTGATCTTCTACCAACTGCGCCAGCTCCATAGCCTTTCCCAGGTTCCTCGGCTCCAGTACCCTGACTGCTGTTCGGATCTCTAGTTTCAGCCCCTTCATGAAGTTCCCTTCTAAGGTTGACTCTGAAATATGATCCAATCTGCTAGCCAAGTACTCAAATTTGTCCCGGTAATCGGCCACAGTCCCCTCCTGCGTCAGAGCAAAGAATTGTTCATAGAAGTCTCCTCCCCCATCGGCTCGGAAACGCTCTAATAAACAATCCTTAAACTCTCTCCAGCTCCGGATAGGCTCCCTCCTGTCTCGCCACTGATACCATGCCAGCGCCTTCCCTTCCAGACACAATCCTGCCGCCGTCAGCTTCTCATCGTCTGTCAACCCGTTGACAGCAAAGTAACGCTCCACCTTGTATATCCAGCCATGGCCATCTTCCCCCTCAAAGATGGGCATCTTCAACTTCCTCACCTTCGGATCCCTTCCGTTACCCCGGTACTCTCCATAACCTCCCATTCCTCGAAGATGAGGTGCTCCCCAAGTGTCCCGGTCCTCCCTCCGACGTTGGTATCCGAATCCGTCGTCATATTCCCCTCTTCCCCTTTCAAAATCAGCACCTCGACGCTGAAATTCAGCACCTCGACGCTGATATTCTTCTCTTCTATCGCCAAAATCTACACTTTCGTCGTATTCCCCTCTCCTTCCTTCAAATTCCGCACCTCGACGCTGAAATTCAGCACCTCGACGCTGATATTCTTATCTTCCGCCAAAATATGCACTTCCCTCATATTCCCCTCTCCTGCCTTCAAATTCCGCACCTCGACGCTGAAAATCAGCACCTCGACGATCATTTCCCATGCTCATCTCCTCTCTAGAAAGTAACGCTCCACCTTGTATATCCAGCCATAGCCATCTTCCCCCTCAAAGATGGGCATCTTCAACTTCCTCACCTTCGGATCCCTTCCGTTACCCCGGTACTCTCCATAACCTCCCATTCCTCGAAGATGAGGTGCTCCCCAAGTGTCCCGGTCCTCCCTCCGACGTTGGTATCCGAGTCCGTCGTCATAATTCCCCTCTTCCCCTTCAAAAATCAGCACCTCGACACTGAAATTCAGGCACCTCGACACTGATACTTCTTCATCTTCTATCGCAAATCTACACTTTCGCCGTTATTCCCCTCTCCTTCCTTTTCAAATTCTGCACATCGACGCTTGAAATTCAAGCACCTCGACACTGGAATTCCTCTCTTCTACCAGCCAAAATCAAACCCTCTTCGATCATTTCTCATTGCTCATCTCCTCTCTAGAAAAGTGGCTCTAGAGGTGGCATGTCGTCCTCTCCCTCCAGGATCTCTACATCCTGCATTCCTCCTCCCCCTTCGCCGGGTTCGGATTTCCTCATTACGCCGTGTGTCTCCGGTAGTCTCTCTTGCTTCCGACGTCGTCGTATTAGTCTTCATCTCCAATAATTCTTCATCATTTCTTCCATCACCGTGAACTTCTCATACCAACCTTTCATTATTGGCGGTGATTTCAAGGAATTTTCCTCCAAATCTGATTTTAATTGGCCAAATTCGCCTTCCAGGACTTCGATCTTCTTTCCGGCCATCTTTCTTTCTATGAGTCACACGAAATCTTCCTCCGAATGCCAAAAAACCCGCTGAAATTTTAGGATTTCAGCCGCCGATGGTCCCAAAAACGACGCTCTGATACCAATTTGATAGGAAATACTTGAGTTCGCAAGTAACCTAACCAAAATCGGCGAACATTCAACAGCAAAACTGCTGTCCACAGCAGGAAAACAGCAGAAATCTGCTGTTTACAGCAGAAAAACAGCAAAACCACAAGGAAATATGAGAGAAAACTCAAAGAAAAGCTTGTATTCCACTAGATGATGAATAAAACAGCAAAGATACAATTGATCCTCAATTCGAGAGGAGGGTTGATCTCTCCCAAATCTCTAGACGCCGCTAGAGCCCAAAGAAACCTAAATCTACGAGATCTCAAATTTCAGCCAAATTCAAGATACTCAAACCCTAGCAAAATCAACTATTTAATGCATACAAATCAAAAGGAAATCCCAAAACAGTCCCTACATTCAAATTTCCCTCTCAAAACCCTAAAAAACGCTTCCTAAAAAGCTCTATTTGAGCGGACGGGCCGCCCGATCTCCGCAGGAGGCGGAGATCTCGCTGTTTTTGCGAACTGCCGGTCCCGCGTGGACCGGCTGGACCGGTCTAACAGTTTATCACAAGGAGAATGACTGAACATGTCACAAATGATCTCTTAAAAACAACTTCAATATCTAAAGGCTCCTACAACTTCCACCACGAAATTCATCCACCATAGTTCCTATTGCATTGAATCAACGCATTATGTAATTACGAGATAGGGAAATATTTGTAATCAATAACATATATGAGTAGAATCATTTCAACTCGGTCAGGCTCAACGATTTTTTTCCCTTTCTCGATTTTTCACATTAATACTATATGTTTCTTGTAGCCTTTTTTTATATGTGCATGTGTTGGATCTTCATGTAAAATTAAGACATTAAAACATTTTTCTCTATCGCCACAAATTTTTTAACACACAACAGATACATGTTTTAAGGATTCTAAATTTAAATGAAAAAGAAGAATAAACAATAATAAGCCGTATAAGTTCCGTGTAAGCTTCTTACATCCAATTTCCTTGGTACTTTCTAAACATAAGAGTTAGCCTACCAAATAAAGAAAATGATATTTAAAAAGGAAATAGAACTTGTTTAGCTCCAAAAAAATATTTCTCAAGTTTCAGTTTAAACTTTGGCTAAATCTTGCAACTAATCAATGACTGAATATTCGAATAGATATGTCATTTGATCTAGAAGCCAACAAGCCAAGACTAAATTTTCATTTAAACCTGTATGGTTTCAGAAATAATGAAACCAAACAATTGGCATATGCATATCATTACATGGCAGATATTAACAAATCAAACTCCTAAAACCTTAAACAATAAGGATCTTCATACTTCAATCAAAGCCACAATTATCCATATAATAAGATATTCCCCCCTCTTAAATTCCCAATGAATTTACAATTTTTAACTAAGCGCCAATGCATCAATCATACTAATCAAACAAATAAGTCGCCAGCCAGCTTAGTTCTTAGATATCTTCAAAGTTATTTGTCAAGATCCAGATATCAAATTCCACCTACACAATATATTTGTTCCTCAGCACAGCTTCCCTAAAAACCCCAAAAACTGCTTGATCAATAAGACTAATGTGACGCCAACATAACAATCAAAGTCATTCCCCCGTTTATGAATCAGAAAGGCGGAAAGATAAATAATCCACAACCTTATCAAGTTTCCTCACAAGGTCAACAGCATCAAACGATGTAATCATATCCACCTTCATAAAAACCAAAACATTCCCCAAAACATCCTAAACATCTGATGCCCGATCAGATCTTCAAATCTCTCTTAGGACTAACATTATATTCCATTTTAGAAACATAACCATCAATCTCTTGACTCAAATCAGCGAAGGATACCTAAAATTCATCATTTCATGAATCGAAAAACAATATCGTATATTTCAATACAATCAAAACTTCTACTCGGATAATTACGCGCACATTAATTCACGAGTAATAAAAAACAGAAGAACAAGAAGAAGAAGAAACTAACCTTTTCGATGAGAAGATCGATGTGAAAGGAACAAAATAGAAGAAGCCCAGAATATAGATTTTTTTTTTTTGGGTAAATCCAGAATATAGAGGGATAGGCATTTTATAGGACTGTAGGAAAGAAATAACGTTTTAGAAGGACAATAGAATAATAAACCCACCAATGAAAAGGTTTCAGCCGATCAAAAAAGAGGTGGTTTTATTTGTTGGTCAAACTTTTGGGCTCTTTCGAAAATAAATTTCCTCATATTTTTCATCTTATCGCTTACGAAACGCGTAATCGACGCGGTCGGAGTTTGTCTGGAGTGGAAAGGTCGACACAATCGCTTACTGCGTAAGCAAAACGCTCGACACGTGTCAATTTGGGGGAGAAATAAATTATAAATTTTCTTTGTTTTTTAATTTTTATTTTTTATAAATAATTTTTCTTTGATTTTATATCTATTTGATTTATTTTAAAATAAGTATTTTAAAATTTTTTTATAAAGTTGTAAATTGAACATTGAGATTTCATCATTTGATATATTTATTTATTATTTTTATTTTTGAGCAAAATAAAAATAAGTTGAAACTCAATGAATATATGCAATATTTTAAAAATAGGGTTAGATTGTCCGAGTTGATCGGTTTGATCGTGAACCATAAAGTTGTCGGCTCGATTGTCTTCAAAAGTTAGATTTGTCTTGAATTAGCTCCAATCAATTTGAATCATCAGTTTAAACAAGAAACTATTGATCTGGTGACTCTAGGGGTGTCAAAAGTTGACTCGACCTGAAACCCGATCTGAACCAAACCAAAACAATTCGGGTTCGGATCAACCCGTTTGTGAAATGGGTCGGGTTCAGGTTCGGATTTCTAACACATTTAAAAAACGGGTCAGGTTCGGGTTGACCCGACAAACCGAAGTCAACCCAGATTGACTTATTTGTCATCCCGCACGTCAGGAGTCGCGACAGAGCCTCAACTGCAACATGCCAGTGTCGGGTCATGTCCGCGTCAGGGCCTCAGGGGTTGCGTCCGCGTCGGGTCACTTCCGCCGGTCTGCGTCAGGCGTAGGCATGTCGCCGCCCCATCGCTGTGGGTCCTGCCCGCACAACATCACTCGCGTCCGGCCATCTACGTCTTGCCTGAGCGGCCGAGCTACTGTTGTTGTCATCCGCATCTCGCCCGAGCGGTCGAGCTACCACTACCGATGCCTCCGCTCCACCACACTCGACCTTCACTCCACCAAAATCGGCGGACCCGCTCCGCCAGACTCGTCGGACTCGCTTCGCTTGAACCACTCCGCAGCTGTTCGCTAATCGGGTCTTGTCAACTCGATAACTTACACGGTTCAGGTCCGAGTTGACAAACCTGGCCCTTTTGCAAAACCGGGTCAAATTAGGATCAACCCGTTTACGCCCGGATCAAGTCGGGTTTAACCCGAAACCGACCCACTGACTTGAATTGACACCCCTAAGTGACTCTAGTCTCAATTTTGTATATAGAACCAACTAATTCAAATTGTAGTCTTATATACACCATAGATTTAAGAACCAATGGTTGAAATTATTACCCTAAAAATTAACGATATAAATTTATTTAATTTATATAACATAAATTAAACAACGAATGATGGCATTCTCTTCTCAAATCTAGTTCTAACCCTAGCAATCTCTCTCTTTCAACAGTTGGTCTCTAATCACCCTTCTCCCTCCACTTCATTGGACACCATAAGGCATGACGATTCCCCTCCTTTGCTTGTCATGATGTAAGTTTTTCACAAAAAAACTACGCCAAAGCTTATTTCTCTTAATCTTTGATCATTAAGGATTTACAAATATTTTTATGATGTGTATTAGCAACGCAATATTTTGTCAAGGGTTTTTTTGATAAAATTATAGAACCCTACCTTATAATTTGAGATCGCCCTAATGGTAGCTTGATTAATTATTGGTATTAGTGGATTAACTACAATAGTTTGTATTGTTAAATAAACTATTTAGACTTATGCTTCGTTTGGGACGACTTTCATCATGTTTCTTAACGCAATTTTTAGTACAAAAATTTTAGTATTAGAAAACCGCTTTAAGAAGCAGCAAGAAAACTGTCCCAAATGAATTTTGCACGGTTTTTTATTACTTTTTAAAGCAGTTTTTTTGTATTAAAATATTAATTTTAGAATTAAAAAATTATTTTAAGAAGCAGGATGAAAGCTGTCTCAAACGAAGCCTTAGTTTACTAATCATAAGTCATTCACTTGCTTATTTACACTCCTTTTATCATAAGTTAGACTTTAGTGATATTAATTGATTCAATTATTAATTATAAATCTCTCACTTGCTTATAGTGTAATGTGTTTGATTATAATAAACCATAATGTGTCAAATACATATACCATTTTAATATTAGCTTTGTGCATTATAAATAGTCTATCTCCTATATTTCTACACATATTTGTAAAATAACGATGTATGCCTAGATTGTGTTTAATTGTTAATACTATATAATTTTTTTTAGTGTAATATTTGGGTATTTTCTATAGTTTTTGTAAGCATAATTTTGTTACTCAAATATTGAAGGTCTTTAATTTTAAAATTATTAAATTTATTTATCATGCATGTTATATATTTCCTTATATGTTTATATTTTTATCATAAAATTTCACGTGATTGCACTATTAGTTTATAATTTATATAATATTTAAATAAATTTAATATTTATTATGATATTCGATTCAACCTCAATTGAGTCATTGGATCGTTAACCTCGACTTCTTCAGATATATATATATATATGGCATCCCACTAACTTTAAAATATATAATGTTACCAAAAAAATGTTTTTATTTTTTGTTTTTAAATTATAGCAATTCAAATAAAATTTTAATTTAAAATTCATTAAATATATCATACAAAATAAGATCTTACCCTTCATAATGTTTATTAATAAATTTTGATGAAAGAATGCAAAACTAAATAATTGTTGATCAAGCATTATATACTTGTTGAGCCATGAACAAATATGTTTAGAAAACTAAATAAATGATCATGTGAAATATCCACACTTAACATTTCTACCTTTTAAAGTTAGCTAAGGGCCTATTTTAAATTATTTGTATATTTTATTTTTATTATGTGCTAGAAAATTTAAAGTATTAGAGATAATTTTTACATCATAGATTTCCATGAAGATCCAACACATAAATAACATAAAAATATCATTGTATATGCTAAATTGTTTATACGAAAACCTAGGAAGAGAAAATCCCAAGGCTTGGGTATGATAAAATGATCCACTATATAGATGGTTATTAGAGTTTGATCTTCCTCTCAACTAGAGAATATGGGATTATAGTACTTAATACAAGTTTGTGCTTTTGTGAATGTGAGGAAAAATATTGGTGATGCAATAACTTTATCTTAGCTGCAACTGATTATTTTTTGAAATGGGCGGAAGCAGCTCCTTTCAAAGAAGTTACTGCTGGACATGTG